>NW_024738608.1:8106699-8306350 GCF_018991925.1 Homarus americanus | reverse complement strand
GTACAGTACTTGTTTGCATACCTTCACTGTTCAGTGTTTATGTTCATTGTTTATATACCTGTATATATATATACTTAGCTTTGTCTTTATTCAAGACATCTTCAGAGGCAACTGATGTCTTGAATAAAGACGAAAGCTAAGGTACCAGTTGTTTCCATCTTCCTGTGTGATTTTATTAAATTTATCTTATCCATGTTTTCATTATATATATATATATATATATATATATATATATATATATATATATATATATATATATATATATATATATATATATATATATATATATATATATATATATATATATATTGTTTTTATACATGCGCTCTCTAAGTACGGTACATGTTATACATACAATATTTCTCTAAGTTGAAAGAGCACAGTACCACCCGGACCATCACCCCCACCAGCCAGCCCAGGGACAGCGGCGGCAACATCACAACACTTGAATTATCTTAACACACCTACATGACTGAATTGTTAAATGAGGTGTGAGGAGATAAGACCTCTTAGCTGGTAGAAAAAAATGAGAGAGAGAAAGGCTCATTAACATCTACTTCTTTACCTTCTGATTTATGTTGAGAGAGAGAGAGAGAGAGAGAGAGAGAGAGAGAGAGAGAGAGAGAGACCCATTAATGTTTCTGACTTGTCTTACTAATTTTGTTATGGCGTGTGTGTGAACAAGACCTAGACTGTGTCCTTGTTTTGTCCTTGTTCCTGTTTTCTTGTTTTGTTTGTTCTTGTTCCTGTCTCCTTGTGCTCTTGTTGTCACTCGTGTTATTGAAGTGATATTTTTGTTGTTAAAGTAGTAATAGTAATTGTATTTACCGTTGTTGTTGTTGTTGTTGTGAAGGTGGTTTTTTTTATTCCTGTCACTGTCTTTGTTATTTAAGACATTTTTGTTGCCGTTGTTATTGTTGTTTAGCTACGATAAGAACAAGAAGATGGGATTCAAAATAATAGACAACTGATAGACAAACAGACGTGCAGACAGGTACACAAACTAACAGACAGATAAAGTAAATAACAGACAAACGGATAAGGTGACCAACAGACAAACGGATAAAGTAACTAACAGACAAACGGATAAGGTGACTAACAGACAAACGGATAAGGTGACCAACAGACAAACGGATAACAGACAAACGGATAAGGTGTAACAACAGACGGGATAATTTATGTAACAAGTCGGGAATTCATCATTTATTTACGCTGATTTGGTAAGAGGGAAGGGGTGAGGTAGGCGTTAGCTCCGTCCACCATGTTGTGTGTGGTGTTGTGGTAGACTGATGTTGGCAGGCAATACTTAAAGTCACTCTTCCTACTAGGTAAGCTTATGGTAATGATGACCACTAGTTAGGGTGTAAAATATTCAAGTTATATTATAGTTATAGCAACATTAACTACTGAACATATTATACCCAGTACAAACACAGTTCCTAGTTTATTAAAGTTAGGGGAAAAAAATTAAACTAAGTCATTAAACACATTGTAATAGAACAGATTATAGTGTTAAATTCATTGTGTCCAGAACAAACTCCAAGATATTTTGTCCATAATAAGGAAAATGTAACATCCAAGCTCATGTAGATTCGGAGAAAATATATTTTTTAATGGGTTTTGGTAATTACAGTAAATATTTAAAATGCACTTGGTGACGTAACTGTGTGTGTGTGTGTGTGTGTGTGTGTGTGTGTGTGTGTGTGTGCTGTAAGAAGGAGACGGGGGGGGGCGCATACATGTTTATATATTGCTCAATTAATTTTTCGTTTTTTATATATTTTTTTTCTGGAATATAAGTTATAGATAAAAGACAAACTTAACACCCATCTTTTTTTTTCTTCTCTCCACTATCTCTCCCTCCTTCCCTTTCCACCACACCCCTCTCCCTCTCTCCCTCCTTCCCTTTCCACCACACCCCTCTCTCCCTCACATTTTCCTCCCTCTCCCTCTCAACCACCATCCCTCCTTCTAATCACCAATCCCTGTCTTTCCCCATCACTTCTACCTCTAAACGCCATACCCCCTTTAACCACTACCACTCGACACTAACTATCCTTCTCCCCCCCCTCCCCCCTCCCCTCCCGTCATCACCAGGTAGCGTGCCGCGGAGTGTCAGGTGTGGCACAACTGTATGACTTAGTTTGATAAAGGTGACCCGCGCGGCTACACCTTCCAACCTTCACTAGTGTGTGTGTGTGTGTGTGGTGATCTGAGCTCTGTTAACTCAAACTCCTCGACTCTACACTAACAGCCCACGACTTGGATCTTAGTAGGATTCGCCCCTCATCCTAGAGTTTGTTTTTCGTCCTGGGATACGTCTCCATCCTATAGGAGTGTTGGGATCCTTCGCTACCTTTGGATCTGGAGAAGTGTGTTGGGCTCCTTCTCTACCTTGGGATCTGGAGAAGTGTGTTGGGCTCCTTCTCTACCTTGGGATCTGGAGAAGTGTGTTGGGATGGTGGATGGTGGTTGGTGAGTGGCTGGTTATGAGGGGTTGAGGGGACTAAAGGGATGGGAGAGAGTTAAGGAGTTACCTGTGCAGTTATAACGCAGTATGTATTAAACAAGGATATAAACACGTAAGACAAAACACAAATTAGGCTTAGAATGTTTAACTACATATTAGGGTGGAATTCCCAGTTTGTGCTACAGCAGCTCTGAGGAATTTTTATTCATTATTTTTATCTATTTATTTTTTTATTTTTTTTTATTCAACTCACGTACTCTCGGGGTGATAGGAGGAGGGGCTGGAGTCTCATTGTGGTGTCCTTTTATGACAGGGTAACTTTCATGACCCAATACATAACGGACATACTTGATTGTGGTAAATTACTTTTGTTATAAACAGCATTAATGTGTAAACGACAATGTTAAGTCAGTCGGCAGAAGTTCCACCTGTTGCAAGCATTTTCTGTTTGGTTATGGTTTTAATACAGTCATGCCATTTATACATTGAGTAGTTTACGCTTGCTCTCATTTATAGGGTGATCAGAAGTCCCTATCTTATTATGGTTATGTGCAGGTTAACACTTAGAAAGGAACCAAGAGGATGTACAGTAATTTATTATTATTTAACATAACACCCTTGAAGGTTACTACATACACATAAAGTTTTGTTTTAAACGTAACTGTGTTTGGAGACCTCTGTGTCCTGCTACAACATATTGTACAGGTAATTGCAGGTGGCAGCCTTCACAACTCATAGACCCACACCCTCCTCTCTCCCCGGGCTGATTTAGTTGGGATATTTGTATTCAATAATATTCCGTAACTATGACATTTATGAATATATATAAAACTTTTCAGTTAGAAGATTCAACGAGCATTATGAACATGGCGTCCACAGTGTTATGAGTTTGTGACAAATGGTTACTTGATTTTATATTTTGTTTGCCGTCAGCTCAAAGCACCGTGATATTATTTTGTTTATTACGTGTTTGAACAACGTTGATGCTTTATATGTTTCTTTGTTTACATTTTTTTGTTCTCATAGATTGTTTGATGTAGTATGGGAGTTTATCACATTATACACCTAACTGGCGATACCTTTAGAAACTGTGAGGCAACTACTGACTGTTTCATTACATAGTATATCTTTGTCTATATTTCGTTCATCACACCACCCCATATTCCTGACACTATGGATTAAGAATACGGCCCATTGACAGCACCGAACTCCCTGTGATTAACCCTGGCAGAGGTTAGGCCCATATGCTGCTTAGGTGGACAGCTCCCATACTAGATCAATTAATCTATGAGAACATATGTAAACGTAAGAGCATGTGGGTCATCAACGTTGCCGGACCATGTAACGAGTAAAATTTTATCAAGTTGTTATAAAATATTCTCCACGTTCCAGGCTGCCGTATGCACCTCGCTTCTCACCGAGTAACTAAGAGTTGCCAAATCAAAACGATTTCAACAATACATATCTTACTTCCGGATGACTATACAATGTCACTGGATTAGTAATGTTAACTATTATTTGTGTAGATGACCACCATGTTTAATACGTCCTACTGTCACTGTACTTCAGGTTGTATGACTCTGCTCTACCTGATCATGGTGGAACCCAAGAGGTGATAAATACACATTAGTGGTAGTTATAATAAACATGTTTACCAACTTTCTGGGGATGTTTTTATGACAAATTACTACAGTACATACTAGCAGGAACCCGCGGTACTTCCAAAGATATGGGATGAATATTCATATATTGGGTCAATCATAAGAGGGTCTGGCGCATTAGCCTTAAGCCTCACTACACCACCTCCGACGCATGTAGACTGTGCAGGTATACAAGCAATGTATCTAACTTAACCTAACCGTCGCTGAAGCCATTACTACAAATAGCTATATAATATTTTTATGGTTGATTAAATGAGTACGTTCGGCCATTTTATATTGTGCCTTTAATATTGAGAAATGAGTAAGGAAGCAGTGTAATTGTAAACAGGCCTTGTAGTTGTGAGGGATAACCTAATTTAACGTGTGTGTGTGTGTGTGGTTAATATTTTAGGGAACAATATTTACGTGTATATTAACCATAAAATATAAGTAAAGTGTTATAAGTACCGGCCATTACTTTAGGTGTAGTTTAGTGTGTTTAGTACAGGTGGTTAATGGCTTACGTCTGTTGTGTGGAGCTTGGAGACGGATCGAGAATTTTCGTTTGTTTGAATGTAACGTATACATACACTGTACACCAACAGTTCAGGTATACAAACAGTAGTACTCACTTGGTCAACATGAACCAGGACAGCCAAGCTAGACCATCATAGCCTTATTAACACAGTAAAACGCAATTGATGTTTTTCTCTATAGCCAAGTTGACCAATGAACCCGGCAAGATTTACATTAGCTGAAGCATTAAGTGTGTGCGTGACTGATGAATGAAGAGCTGGAAGTAACCTGATAAATATTTCTTGTTATATTAATGAGAAATGTTGGGGTATTAGGTAACAATAGTGGTGGTGTTTGCTGAGTTAAGGCGGCCCCGTGTACTCAGGAGAGGTGCAAGAACAGGCAGGGTCATAATCCTACTAATCCAGATCATTACGTCACCTTATAAAGATTTTCTACTTATTTACTTAAAAAAACAACAACATAAATTTAGATATTTTTGTATTCAGGTTGAGCTCACGAGGTTATATACTGTCTAACTGAGAATGATGATCTAAAACACACGACCAATCTCAAGGTACAGATTCTCTTTCAAATGTTTAAGAAAGTACTTGTGTAGACTTAAGTAATTCTCTTCAAGTGGTGAGGTTAATGAACTGCTCGAGATGTATGGAATAAAACGTTGATCTCTGCTGAGTTTAGAGACATACAAACTTAAAGGAATTTCATTGATTTATCGAGGTATTTATACAGATGTTCAGGGGATCTTTTCAGTGTTTTGCGGATGTGCGATGATGTTGTGTTCGTCCCGTAACATGAAGACCCGTTGACTGGGGAACTGTTAACATGTGGACAGACTGGACACTAGACTCGGCTATATCAATAATGCTGTTATTGTTCACTTGGTGTATATTTTTTTTCGGGTTAAATAAACTGTTTTAACGGTGCAGCGGCTAAAACATAGAATAAACAAATCAGTTATCAGGATAACCAGCCAAACATCCTCCCTGACACACTCACACCTGCCGCCTGTCAGTCCCGTGATGGTCGTGCTGTATAACCTGTGGTCACCGCAAAGCTGTACCAGATCATTCAGCAGATAGGAGAAGCTGTTGTAGCAAAAAGAAATCCTAACCATCTGTCCAAACATAACCACAGCCAAGCCTAACCTAACCTAACCTAGCTGAAGTTACCCTAATCTAGGATATGATGATATGACGGTCAGGAGTCGATGTTTGTATGTTCGCACAGGTGACACAGTCGATTACTTAACAGCTATGGATATGAATTAATCATTAGGTTCACAGTGACTTTAAGGAGGCAAGAAGTCAGTGATATTCGTCAATACGATTCGGATTCTTATGGAGTCGTTGCCACCACTGACCGGCAGAGTGACACCCACGTGCACTCTATAATCATCTGAACTTATTGATATGTGCAAGTCGTTTCACGCTCTTGTTTGTATGTGTTTCAGTGCTTCAACAACTGCAGTCTTTAAACACGTACTCTGAATACTCGTTTGTAATCTACATGTGTTAGGATCGACAACTTGTTATAATTCACTAATGATTCAATAACTTCGTGTCACTATAGAAGACTAACCACTTTGTCCATTCTTCAATAACCTGCCTGAGAATCGCACAAGGTTAGTTACGTCACGATGTTTACTCTTAAGATTTCATTTCTTTCGACCCATTTTATAATTGCTACGTGCATACTGTCACGTCCTGGCCTCAATAGCTGGTCTGTATTCTGACGCGGCCAACACATCCGACACCTGACAATTAATGTGAAGCGTCGCCTCATGAAATAAATTAATGTCCCTCCCGACGAACCTTCACCCACCATGATCGATGACTATGCAACAAAGCAACAATTCTCTTAAAGGCTTTCGACAAATAGTGTCGCTGGATCCTTGATAAAGCATAGAATGAGAGAGAGAGAGAGAGAGAGAGAGAGAGAGAGAGAGAGAGTGTGTATTGAATGATAGATGTACAGTGGAGGGAAGGACGATCACAGCGATGTAGAGATTATGAATACCTTCATTATTAGTTACCAAAATAACCCCCTTAACACCTCCCCAGTGTTATACAAACTGTTATAAGGTGTACAAGTGTAAGGAAGGAGAAAACACCATAGACGCACATGAAGTTTTCGGGTGGTTGTGTAGGGAATATAAGAAGTGAAGTAGGTGTGAATGGATGAATAAAACATGGAGAACTTATGACGACGAAACATGAATAAATATTAGTTTGTGTGCAGAGTGAAGGTTCGTGCTGTGTCACTCACTGACAATATCTATAGCGGTAACCTGTGTTGTGACCTGAAGAGAGGAACAGAGACCGTCGCGGCCTTAAGTCAGTGTGTCAGCTGATATACCAAACTCTAATGGGATGGGAAGCGACAAAAAGAACACTAAACGGGGTGTGGGAGTTTTACCGCCGGGTGACTGCCTGTGACTGTCTCGGAGTTATCATGTACAGATAAAAGGGGAGGAACGAGAGCCCTGCCCGAGGTCCTCCAGCACTAATGGAAGGCTCGTAGGAATATTTTTGTTATTAAAACCCTGAAATATGTCGTGAAGACTGTAGAGTAATATCACGAGGATAAAGAACCTGAGCGGGAACTATTACGTAGCAATACAAGGGTAGGAACAAGAGGGCAGACAGCCTTATGACGCTGCAGCACGACTGGAGGAAGACGAGCCAGTGTGTTTCTTCTCGGAACACGTGAAATATGTACCATTAGACCAATTCTGCCTTGTGTGTGTGTGTGTGTAATAATAATAATAATAATAATAATTAACGGTTTATTGAAATGTATAGGTGCCAAAGGGTGAAATTATACAATGGACAAAAATGTTGCAGAGGATAACACGTGGTTGAAGTACTTCCCTCTGGTGGTGTTGTGAGCGTCACTCAAGGTATTCTGCTAAAGACCTGGATTCAAGGATACACACCACCAATCCCTGAAGCTAACTCTCAAAACGTCACTCATCACATGACCCACTCTAGTATCTCCTCTTATGTATGCACCGTCCCTCTGTCCTGTGTTACATTGTTTAGCGGCAGCGCCCTCAGTGTCAACACCTGATTGAATTACTCAGATTAGGAAAAGTTATAACCCAATCTTGTCAATAAAGTTGTTAAACTAAAAAAAAAATGGTTGTCATGGTATCTTTTCCTCTAGCGGCGTCGTGGGAAAAGTAAACATTGTAAGCACTGACTTTGATATAAGTAAAGTGTTTCTACTGACCACTTCACTGTCTCAACACCATATTTATTTAATTTCAATTTGAATTTTTCACCACTCTGTGCACTGTTTTCGTGGTGGAAGTTTGGTGATATATCCTGCGGGGGGTGAGGGGAGGGGGGGAGGTCTATATGTTATTATTCCTCGCAGCTCACTCATGGGCGCGCCCCGACAGGCTCGTCCTTATACGCCTACGACATTGTGAGGCGATATCATGTGTGTGTATCTTTATGATGATTCATTGAAGAAAAAAATTCAATATTAGTTTTGTGATGTGTTTTATACAGGCGAGGAAGAGCTAGAGCAAGACAAGGAACAAAATATTTACAGTAAGAGAATTAAAAAAAATTATCATGAAAAGTTTGTAAAGACATAATGTTTAATAAATGAAAGAACGAAACTTTTGAGGCTAAGAACTTAAAATAATAAAAGTAAAGAAAGAAACAAAATACTCAGGCAGATAAAAACTTTGTAGATAAAAGTCAACATAACAAAATACCGAAACTTTAATAAACAGAATATTATATAAAATAAAAATGAATAGTGAAATGAGAAAAAATACGAAAAGGAAAAAATATTGAAACGGAAAAGAAACTGATGAAATAAAGAAAGAAATATTAAAAGAGGAAATAGATAAAGTGTGAGAAAAAGAAAGAACTGTGAAGACTGAGAAGAGGACAAGCCGAGTATGATGTGGATGGGCGTATACGTGCTGGTGTGGGCGGCGAGGATGGGCGTACAAGGTGTAGACCACAAGGTCGAGTGCTACCCTGGCCTCCTACACTTCCTCCTCGACTATATCGACCACTACACTTACTCCGAGGTCCACCTGGTCTTCCAAGGTAGAGGTAAGTCATGAGGGAGTGAAGGCGTACGGAGTCATTAATGGATAACAACAAACGCCTGTGTCTTGTTATGTGTATGTAGTTATCATAATAATTTAACTGAAGATTAACCACCCTAACCTAACCTAACCTGTATATAACGTTAAGGTAGTTAAGCTTCAGGTGATTCCATTTCATATATAGATCATAGCCAAGAAAGTTTTCATCCGAAGTTTCATCAAGAACAAGTCAAGGATCCTGGGAGAGGGGAGGGGAGGGGGTGGGGTGGGGTGGGGGTGGGGTGGGGGTAGATAAATAGATACTAAATTCGTCGTCGTCATAAGATAAATAAACTGATAAGTACAGTACAAAAGTAGAGCCCCGCGGTAGACTGTGCTTTAGTTCTGACGGAGAGGTCGTGTGTGTGTGTGTGTGTGTGTGTGTGTGTGTGTTTCCCCGTAACTGATTGAAGGAGTATTGACTCGTGTTATGGTGTGTTGTTATTTCTTTAAAATTCTTCATTGATTTCTGCAGAAGGATTGGTTGTCACAGAGGGCGTGTCATGTTTACTAAAACTATTGTCACATTTCGTATTAATATATAATCGCTGTGGTTGAGAGAACACCTCGAATAAATGGCTGCCAAGTCAACATATATCACTCAATGATATTTTACTCCTCTAATTTGGATAATATTCTCTCATAATATATACATAAAGCTATTACAAAGAGAAACTGCCATACCTTGTTGTTATAATGTTGTTACTGCACTTCAACAACTAAGGTCTTTAAACGCGTAACACTATTCCACCAATAGTTAAAAATTATGAGATTAAACTCCCTAGTAGCAATATCTTACACTCAACTTGGTTCATTATATACTTGTCACTTGTATTAATGTTAGTACTGTGTCAAAGTGCGTAAGTGCATTATGAATAGATGATGAAGTACCTTTAACAAGACACAACTGTACCATAGACACATAGACATCGATCGTTTTTAGAAATTGTAGTGACAACTTTAGTCGGTCATTACACAGATCCGTAATCAAGTTTGTTTTAAAATTGTCTTAAGCACGATGCAATACAGTTTTACCCAATGATCGTCACCAGCCTACAACAGGGGCGGCGACCTAAGCCTCCTCAACAATTCTAAAGTTTACATATACACCCCCTCCCCTCCAATCTTGACTCGACCATCTCAGTATCTCAAAAATTTCGTTGAATCTTCCACCACTTTAATTTTCAATGTCCCCTGACCAACTTCAGTACTGTATTTGCATCCCTCACCTTCTAATTAGTTCCTCTGTACCATCAATATTCACGCCTCCACTTCTTGTATCTTCTGTTCCTCCAAATAATACCAATCTGTAGTACCCTCTCCGACACTCATTGCCCCCCATCAGTCTCCTGCCTTCTGTAATGTTATGATTTAGTTTGCCATGAGAACACGGAATTTACCAAGACATGTCAAGAGTAAATTAAAGAAAAAGAAAATTGAAAAGATAAATTATTTTTTAATCTAGTGGTACGAGACGATAAATGATGGAATATTTAGTTATTAGGACGAAATTCTGGAGAAACTACTCAAATATTAACAACTTTAACAGGAAAAAATACAAATAGAAAATATGTGTAAAGAGACGAATTGAACACCGGTGATACTAGTTCTTACTGCGGATGATACTGTACCTGGTGATGGTGGTGGTAGTGGTAGTGAAGAAGACAAATAACAAACCTCCACCATGATGTAGCCATTAATCTAAATAACAACACAAAAACGTACTCAATCTGAACTCCAGCGGGTACTGTGAGGCTTCGTGTCGTGTCTCGTTAATTTTCAACATTGGAGATTTATTTTCACCTTCAGTATTTCTTTCTTTTTTTTTCATACGAGAAACTATACTTAAAATTCTCACAACATTATCATTAGTAAATACGACAAATAAAACAATATATAAATAGGTAAATAGATACAAACGTTAACGAACAGAAGAAAAGAAAGAAATGAAATAAAAACAGCGGAAATTCGTCTTCAGCGTGAGTAAAAACCTCGAAACGTTACCGTGGACACAAGCCTCATAGTTAAAAAATATATATACAGTATTTATTAATCCCACTGTGACATGCGATTGTGTTTTATTGACCATTTGGCTGACAGAGAGAGAGAGAGAGAGAGAGAGAGATTTTTCTCCCGCTTGATCTCAATCCTATACGCTGTACATATTTCTTGTTTGTGATTTATAGTTATGTGAATTACGGTTTTGCTTTTTTTAATAGATGAACATAAAATAAAAAGATTTAATAGACTTTTTGCATTTTTTTAATATATGAAAAAAATAGTGAATGATCTTTGGCAGTTTTATTTTATTTTTTTTTTTTGGGGGGCAGGGCGGGGGCAGGGGGGGGAGGCTATTTTGAAAACTAGGACTGAAATAGGATTGTGTTTCATACTAAAATTACTAGTTTGTTTCGGTTACGTTATGTTAGGTTAAAATGTGTTATTTGGGGGTTAGGTTAAATTAAGATTGAGTTAAGAGAGGATAAAGTAGGATTAGCTTAGATTAAGGTTGATTTAGGACAGATTAAATTGGGTTAAGGTTGAGTTAGGTTAAGTTAAATTGGTCTAAATTAGGTAAACTTAACTTAGGTTAAGTTAGGTTGGGTCAAGCTAGGTTGGGTCAAGTTAGGTTAGGTAAGGTTAGGCGAGGTTATATCAAGATATGTTGAAGTTGTATATGGTTTGGTTAGGTTAAGTTAGGTTAGCTTGAGATTGGTTTAGCTTGAGTATGGTTGGGTTAGGCTAGGTTAAGTTTGGCCCAATTCCGAGTACGGGTGTGGTCCAGAATAAATATAAACTTACAGTATATATAGAAAGTTGATTATCGAGTCGCGCCACAATTTTCACGAGACTTATCACACATTCAAAACAGTGACAAGTCCCCTGGAACTCACACATACAGTATTCCCTTTGTCAGTAAGACAGTTCGCTGATGAATTAAAGATCCACAAGCCTCGATATCGTGAAGGCAAACCATACTCAGCAATCAATGTTTTCGGAGTAACTACTGTACTGTACGTGAATTCTACCAGGTGTGAACTGTGATTATTAGATCACTTACTGATTTACCTCTCACTTTATTTCACATTAATGCTACACGAGGAGGTTAGGTTAGGTTAGGTTAGCATTATTATAGTTACTCTTAGGGTTAATTAAGCTTGGGTGGTTAACCTTCAGGTGATCCAAATATTGTCCTCGTAGGTGAAGACGTTAGAGTATATATATCTGGGTATAATTAACATAAACAGATAATATTCCAAACTACGAGTACACTGAGACCCAGCCTTAACTCACAGACGCCATTCACTTAGTACCAGTTATGGGACAGAATTAAGATAGACAATATTTTCCATTCTATGTTTCGTAAGGATGACCGTCGCAGGTAGGCAGGGAAGGGGTCAAGCAGGCAGACAAGGAGGAAGGCAGGGGGGATAGGCAGGCAGGAAGGGATGCAAGCAGGCAGGGGGAGTTGGCAGGCAGGGATGCAGGCAGGCAGGGTTAATACTCGACTAATCTTAGCTTGTGAGAGACTCCACAAACCCCGCGGCTGACAAGATCCAAACACAGAACAACCACCAGTACAAAGTGTCAGTGTTTATTCCCGCATAGTCTTATCTATAATTTAAGATCCATCAAGCCTGAGGTGTAATCATGTATCATAAACTTGGCCAGCAATTCTCCCTTAAGCACCCTATTTTATCCATCTATCTTTATCTATACATTTTTGTTGTTACTTATTCATAACCGTAACTCAACCTTGACAAGTTTCCTGGCATAAGTTACCTGAATATGCCATGAGATTTTAATAAGGAACCACAATACGTAGATCTAATGTGTATAAAGTTTTATTTTTTTATAATACCTAAGGAACAATATTGCGACGTCTTGCTAAGCTATCATATTTTTCTATTAGATTTTATTATTTTTATTCATTTCTGTATCGGTAAATAATTATCCTCACCATCTGCCTTTGAGGTCCACATAGCACAACACCCACCACACATGTTAGCCCACAAACACCTGCTACACATGTTAGGGCAAAACATCTCCCACACACATGTAAAACCACAACACACGAACGAAGCAAAGTACTGAGCCGTGAAGCAGTCCACCTCACACGCCAGAGAGGAGACGTAACTGCTGCTTTCTGCTATTTGTAACCTGTGTTCGTCGACGGTGCATTGACCTTATAATATTAATACTAGTAAACACACTTCATTATGAGACTATTGTTGAGACTGACGACTAATTCTACATCATCGAAAGACTAATAAATATTGTACATAAACGATAGATTATTATACTCTATATTGTACGTCACCGATAGAATGATATATAAATATTGTACGTCACCGATAGACTGATATATATTGTACGTCACCAATAGAATGATAGATCTTAAGATACATCATTATATATAAGAGGACGGTATACAGAGTTGAGAGAGGTGGCAAGAGAAGAACGACATCACATCCATGTAAAATTATCTACACAATCTATGTCAGTTGCCAAGTGTCTGACAAATATTATATATTAACTTAAAAAAAGTGCGAAATTTATCACTTGGGTCTCAATCCATAACACAATAATTTAGTTGTAAATACTATACTATACTCGGCACGCAATCCGCCGCTTACCGGACTGTTGAAGGTACACGATACAAACCGACTTGAATCTGCATTAGAAATTGTATAATAAAAAGGTAAAATATTCTCTGACTTGGACTTATACATTGTGGTCGTAACAGGTTTAAACAAATTGTAGGAGGGAGAGGTGGAGACAGAGAAAGTATATGTCTTCTCGTGTATTCTGGTATACAGTAGGTCGATGATGGCAGTTGGTAGTGACGGCAGTATCGAGTATGTGAAGAGCGGCTATTGAAAAATACAAAGAACCAAGCAAGGGATGATTTGTACCTCAGGGTTTACACAGTGCTGGGAGTTGTCTTGCAAGATTATTATTATTTATTATCCTCAGGGTTTCTTTTTTATGTTAGGTGAATATGTTTGGTGAGAGAGAGAGAGAGAGAGAGAGAGAGGCAGGCCAGCACACCGAAGAATGACACCAACATTATTCAAGTCATTAATAAATAGATATGTAAATAATTCTGTATTAAAAGTATAAAATAAAAATGAGATAAACTATAAGAAGCGGAATATAATGTAAATAAATAGAAGAATAAAATACGATGACAGAAATACAAGAAAACATTTACTGTATAAACAAACTCGAATAATGTGACAGCCGGAAAAATGTCAAAAATTGTGTTGACAGATATTGTAACAAAATAAACATGAGACACACCGGATAATGAAAGACGGAAGAGGAGAAGTGGGGGTGAAGGGAGGGGGGAAGAGAGAGAAAAATAAGCGAGGAAAAGAAGGATGATTGCGAGGACAGGTGGGAGAAAGGGAGGGAGGTGGGAGAACAGGTGAGGGTGTTTACATTAATTCAGCAGATATAAACACTAGGGCCACACACCTCAGGCACGCACCACACACCTCAGGCACGCACCACACCCTCCCTGTCACCTCAGGCACGCACCACACCCTCCCTGTCACCTCAGGCACGCACCACACCCTCCCTGTCTATAACTTACCCACGACAGTTATACAAAAATAAATAAATAAATAAACCTATTCTATAAGTATAAAAAAACAACCGTGATTTTATTTTTTAAGTTCTGACCTCGCCCTTTGACCCTTTGGCCTCAAGGCAGCACATGCAAGTCTGTGAGAGGTAGTGACCTTGACAACCAAGTTTGAAGGTCGAGCCGCCCCAAGATGGTTTTGTTGACACCATCGTGGTAACATGACACACACACACACACACACACACACACACACACACACACACACATGGGTGAAGCTGATGACAACTTCTACAAACACTTGAATACGACATAAAACTCTACTCAAGTATAAAATTAAATAAATATACGCACTTGAAAACGACATGTAGAAGAAATCTGCTTTCGTGCCTTTAATGATCATCTCTGTTCTTTATGAATATTCACATATACACACTAAAACTAGTGTAAGTATAACCTACTCTAACCAAGGGAATAAAAAGACTTTGAATTTACTTAAGTAGCGGTATGTAGGTCGTGGTTACCGTGGCTTTGTTACTTTAGGAAGAACATTATTGAATTAATTCTGATTATAGCACGAACGGAGCATGAAGTTAGTGTGCGTTGATATAATTGCTCACTGACTCGTTCCTGCTAATATCCCAACTACACACACACACACACACACACACACACACACACTACTACTACTACTACTACTACTACTACTACTACTACTTTGCTGTCACTCGGAATCGAGTATAACGATCATCCAGCTATGATACAATGATATGAGTTATTAAGGATGTCACCTAGGTTGGTGAGTTCTGAGGTGACTAAAGAGGCCGATACGGGACCGGCGGATATATATAGAGAAGCAGAACACACACAAGCACACGCACACACACACACACTCTGAGCTGTTGAATGACGTCCCGAAATATTAGCTCGCTTTAATAAATGATGTAGTACCGAGGGCGTATTGATTCTTGAACTGAAATGTGTCAGGTATTATTTTTTTACCTTGTATCAATAGGTTATAACACAGGTAATGTTGAGGTGATATCACGACACAAGCAAAGTCTGAAAATATCTTTTGATACAGCAATGCTGGATTTGATATCAAAATAGCATAGTGTTAAGGTGTTATCTCGATCTACCATAGCTTGAGGTCATATAACAACCATAAACAAAATTGGAATAACCTTACAACACAACGAAGTCTGAAATGATCTTAGTTAAAATGTTTCACTCTGGTACACTGTGAGAGTGTTGGGTGTTTGTTGCTGCCAGTACGACGTAATACATTTGGCTGTAGTGGAGGAGTTGTCACTTTAGGGCAACAGCTGAGAAGATACACACTTTATAGCCATTACGGATACACACACACACACACACACACACACACACACACACACACATTTTCTTTCTCTCTCTCTCTCTTTATATCTGTCTGCCTGTCTGTCTGTCCCCCCAAAGCCCTCACCACCTCTCCCTCTCCACCGACAGACGACCTCGAGCTGATGAGGGCTGGACGCCAACTAATACTCAGGAGACAGGCCGTGACCATCAACTTTCTCGACCTGAACACCCACCCGGAGGGACTGCAGACCATCGCAGCGTCCACCAGGTCACCTCCAGGGTCGAGGGTGTCCTACTCGGTCCCTGGCGCCTATAACAAGCCGCCCTATTTCCAGCTCTACAGGAAACCCATCTTCATCACCAGCGTCCTCAGTACCCGAGCTCTACGACGCTCCTTTAACGTATGTGGTGTGTGTGTGTGAGAGAGAGAGAGAGAGAGAGAGAGAGAGAATTACTTCATGACGAAGGAAAACTTGTATATTATTAACCATGTCCTAGAATTTATGTGGCAACGCTGGCAGTTAAAACAAGGCGGAAGTCCATCAAGTGTTTACTAAATTGAAAGGAAAATAATTCATTTAAATATTCAGCTATAATGTTGCTACAAGTACACCGATGTAATCAATAGTAATACACTCACATATTATTTCAGTCTCTCTCCTTCTCACATTCTCTCCCTTTCCCGCATATTACCTCAGTATCCCCTCCCACCCCCTCTCTCTCACACACCAGGCAGTTACAGCACAACAATAACATTAAGTACCTGTAATTATAGGTCATCTTCGCCTCTCTTGTCCGACGTTACTTTGTTCATATTTCACAGGTGTAAACTGTCTAACTTAGAGGCACTTACACGATAGTTTACACACTGCCACACATATCTTTTACACACACACTCACTGACACATCTTTTGCACACACACACACACACACACACATCTTCTACACATGCTAACACACATCTTTTACACGCACTCTGACACATAATCTTTTACGCTCACTCACTGACACACATACGCACACTACACAGTATCTAATATCATCACTATAACATATTCTGCAGCTTGTGTTCAGGTACCGGATGTCCTTGTACCAGGTATGTGGTCGAGATGTTCCAAACACGGCTGAACGATGTACCAACATGACCCACATCACAACACCCGCATCTCTTGTCCTTCAATAATATTTATTTTTTATTTTTGACAAATTTGAAACTGCCGTGGGAAAGTGTAGGAGGAGATGGTTTAGATAAATGATATAACAAAGTGTGTAACCCCAGTGTCACTCGGGACGTATAGACGGACAGACAGGCGTATTCGAGGCGAGATGAGATGTATAGTAAATATTTCCTAGATTTGGTTTTATGATCTATATTGAGTCTTCTGAGGGTGTTGGTCACCTCGCCCCGCCTCGCCAGCTGGGGTGTCACAGGTCCAACAAGGTGAACATGGTCGACAGCTGTAAATTAAGCTTTACAGCGGCTACGAGTGTGTGAATCATCCTCGTGACTCAGCCGCCGGACGACCTCGCGCGTGTCAGCTGTAGAGTCACACAGTAAAGATAAAAAACGGGGACTCTCTTTATGTGACTCTTAGAGGTGAGGGCGAGTGGCGCGAGGCTCCTTATTTATTTATCTATTTTTTTGATCAACGTATGACACGAACAGCTGCTAACTAGTCTTCGGCCCGCCCACTCGCTCTACAGGGACGGTCACACACACACACGTTACGCTAAATAGGGATATTCGTCTGACAGCGATAACTCTTATATATTTATTTTTCTGGAAACTTGACTGGCCATAGACGATCATGGAGACCATCATAATACACATAAATGAATAGCTTAATAGAAAACCTAACCTAACCAGACCCAACATAACCTAACCTTACATTAAAAATACTTCAGGTGTGATATGGTTATATTAAGATGATAAACGACGTCTTAAATGAAATATAGAAAAATTTATCAAAATACGAACTAATTTTCATTAAGTTGTAGAAATAAAAGACCTATTGGCAAAAACGTCAGTTGCTTTTTAAATCTCAACCGATGATCATCCCTATTATATGGTAATACTGTTGTAGGTATTACACTGAATGTTGTCTTAATATAACACGCCAGAATATTTCCGTCGTATTCTCTGGGAGTTTATTCATCTAGTTATTCATTTTGAAGGCGTTTGGGTGGTTATTCTTCAGATGAAATAAGGTGGGATGTCTAATCTTCAGGTGAACCGAGACTTCATTGTCACGTTGAGGAGGAGGAAGGCAGAACGGCGAGGCTGTTGGTGTGTGGTTTCAGATTCATATTATCCCCGCAGGGAGGCTAGTTTATTGGGCACTCCTGTGCAAGTGTTTACATCGCCCAACAGGGAAGTATGCTGAGTTCATGTTTGCCTTCGTGACTCATGCATTGAGGAAGCAAGTGTCTGAGGGGCCATGGGCTTCGTCAGCAAATTACATATAGTGACAGGAGGTTTGAAGTGTGTGTGTGTGTGTAGGGGGGGGGGGGAATTCCAGGTACAATTCAGGCTAGTTTGCTGGGCACCCCCTTCCATCCTGTGCAAGGTGAGTTTACAGCGCCCATCAGAGAATCATGCGGAGTTCATGCTTGCCTTTATGACTCATGCATTAAGGGCGTAAAAGCCTGAAGGAGTCATGGGTCTTGTCAGCAGGTTACGTAAAGTGACAGAACGATGAGCGTGTGGGGGGGGGGGATTCCCGGTACAATTTATCTGTTTATGGTAAAGTGTGGCAGGTCCCTAATAATGTCAAGTGCTACGCCTGTCACTAGGAGGAGGGATATCTGGTCAGGGAGGGAAGAGGTGTTGGTAACGGCTGGGTACCTGTAGGAGGAGATCATAGGGCAAGTGAGGATGTAGTGAGCGAGGGTGTGAGAGCCTGCCCCTGCCTGGCCTCACCTGGCTGCAACACACCAGTCCCGGCCATCTCCTAACTCTACTACTACTGGACCTCCTCCCCGTCTCTACTCTGACACTGTCAGGCCTTGTGCTCCCACCGGTGCGGCTTGCGGTGGGTGGAGGACAGGTTGAGGCACCACGTGTCGTGAAGATGAGGCAGGACTTCGCTCAGGGGCAGCAGGACACACCAAGGCAGGCCCGGTAGGCACTACACCAGTAGTGAAGGCCGCCGGCGGTGGAGTAGGCCGTGAGCAGGGGGGGCTCACAGGGGGACTACCAGCTTGTGTCAAACCAGAAGAGAGGAGTGACTGGGTGGCAACAGAGGGCAAGAGTAGGTCAGAGTATGTGTGAGAGGCGCGTGTTGTGAGGTCACGGTGGGTCACATCAGTCATAACCCCACACTTCAGGGTCACACATCCACGTAGTACAATTAAAAAAGACAAAAACTAAAAGCCCAGCAACTCCGCCAAGTCGAGCATTTATGTTGTAATAATTCCTTTTGTTGGCTATTTATTTGACTATTACCAGAATATTTATAGTTCCACCTCACACAAACAATTACATATTATTAATTCATTTATTGCCGCAGTTTAACGTTGGTAAGTAATCTAACCTAACTGTATATAATATAAAGTCTTAAATATAAGAGTTTTAAAGATTAATCTAACATCAGGTGTGGTCATTTATTTATTCAACGTAATTATAAATACAAGAAATTATTTTCCTGACCTAACTCGTTTCTTCTCTCATTGGCAGTGGAGTGTGGGGGAGGAGGCGAGAGTCAGTCCCTGGGTCATCATAGGTATCTCCTCAGACCTATTGATCAGAGAAGGCCACTACTTCCCTCTGGACAATATGGTAAGAGAGAGAGAGAGAGAGAGAGAGAGAGAGTGTTTACATATCATGTCAGAAAAAGAACACACACACACACACACACACACACACACACACACACACACACACACACACACACACACACACACACACACACACACACACACACACACACACACACACACACACACACCATGTTTACAAACACTCAAAACCTGAATACTCACTGTGTACTCATCAGTTATCAAACAAATTTTAGTCAACTGAATATTTTGCGTCTTTGTTCAGGTGTCATATTTTAAGCAAAACTTTACTCACTGTGTACTTCTAATATGAAATAGTAGTTTTGGGTTTGCAATTTATAAATATTTTGTATAGCCTTGGTCTTGTGCGTGTGGGGATGAAGTGAGAGCATTGTGATCGGTGTGTGTGTGTGTGTGTGTGTGTGTGTGTTAGTCAGTAAGCTAGTCAGCCCAGAGACAGAAAGTCGTAACTAAATTTAAGCTTCCTTTACTTTGTAGTCTTAAACAACGTATCTCCCTTAAGGTAATATATAGGTTGTCTTGCAGTACATACAGTTTACAGATTGCTCATTACATTACTGTACAGCGTATATAAAGCCATCTTACTTCCGCTAAATAGGGGGTTCGTTAAAGAGAGGGTTTTTACTGCACTGTATAAACTTTCCTCTGATACACTCCCCACTTTCTGTCTCCCCAATACACTGCCCACCAAGTCCTTCCTCCCTCTCATACAACAAATAACTCATCATCTTCCCTTCTTCAGGTCACACTGGCCCTCTGGGATAGATCCTGGAGCCTTCGTCAGGTAGCCCTTTGGGAGGTGTACCAGGCAGCTCGGAACCTCACTCACCGCATCTCCAAGGTAGGATTCTGGACTCTGCCTCCAAACCTCGCTCAGGATGCAGAGACTTGTCCTGCAGCGATGAATGTCTCGTCAGGATATAATGAGAGCCAAGAGAAGGGTACAAGAAGGGAGAAGGAGGAGGAGAAGGAGGAGGAGGAGCAAGAGACACAGTCGTTCCCAAATGCCAACATCGCCTCCCGCCGTATGGACCTGACTGGCCTACACATCCGCTGCCTTACATTGAGTGTGAGTCCTTATGTTTGTTTCTCTACTACTATTACTACTACTACAACTACTTTTTTTTTAAACGTGGCCTCCAGCCTCCCCCAATAGCCACACCTTCGCCGCCATTTTAATACCTTAAAATTAAATATCCTAATACATAAGTAGCTACCCTAGCTGTGTTGATTTAGTTCAGCCGCAGATCTATGCTATCGAAACAAAATTTATGATCAATTCACGTGCAAATGGTCTTTTCAGTGGCAGCCGTTCGCCGACAACGTACCGGATGGTAAAGGAGGCATCACCATCGGCGGCTTCATGGGCGAGAGTTTCCACCTTATGAGCACCGTCCTTAACTTTACGTGAGTATTAAGTCAAGTGTACGTGAGAATTGTGTGTACATGAGTATTAAGTGTGCGATAATAATAGTAATAATAATAATAATAATAATAATAATAATAATAATAATAATAATAATAATAATAATAATAATAATAATAATAATAATAATAATAATAATAAAAATAATAATAATAATAATGATAATGATAATAACAATAATAATAAAATAAGAATAATAATAATAATTACAATAGTTACTCATGGGTGTTAATTAGTACTGTTCATCTCGTTAGGGTACTCAGCTCCTGGTATCTTAATGATGAAAGAAACAACATCGAATAGAGAGAGAGAGAGAGAGAGAGAGAGAGAGAGAGAGAGAGAGAGAGAGAGAGAGAGACTAACACAGAATTTCAATGATTTGATAGAGAAGGGCGAAAATAAAGCAATAGGGAAAGATACGAGATACACACACAGAACGGATTAGAGAAAGGGAAGGAGATGGTATTGTGAAAGTTGAGGTTCAGTTAGGAAACCAAGACGATTAGTTAAAGGAAATGATTGATAAGTGGAAGACAATGTGTGTGTGTGAGGTAACAGCAGGTACCTAGAGGTCGACTGGTTTTTTTTATCTACTTGTATAAAATAAAAGGGTAGATAGAATACCATGAAGAATAATAGATGGATAATGCATTGTGCTAGGCTGTAGACTTAGCGCGTATATAAGAAAATTCATAATCCGATTAGAGCAGAGGAACATGGAGGCTTTGACTTAGAGGTATAGAGGAGAGTTAAGTGGTTACGGGTGTGGTAGCGAGATTAAACACAAGCACATGTTTTCTTAGGTACCACACTCCCTCTGCCAAATGAGTCTTGTGAATTGGATATTTATCAGTGCTAATACAAAGTGGTTCATGGGAGCTAAGAAAATTATAATATTTATGTTGTATTTATGAATGAGGTAATTGGAAGGATAAAAAGGTAAAGAAGTTTATGATGCATTTTTCTGGGTTTATAGAAGTGACCCCTAATCATCATACTTAAGAGGGCAGCACTTGATTTTTCCTTCATATATATCAAATGAGTTAATTGGATGGTTAAATATGAACAAAATTTGGTGCACTGACGTGGATGTTTGTTAACCACTTTTTCTTAGTGACCATGTTACGTCTCATCAGCTTACTTGCCGTTTGGTCGGTTAGTCTGTTCTTTGTTACTTTGTTCTGACCTTTATTGTCCAGTGTTAGTACAGGAGAAAATCGGAATACAAGGAAGTTTGTCCTTGGCTAGGGCTTGAACACGGGACATGGTTTGGGAGATACGCATATTACCGCTGTACCACGAACACCCAAGCGTGTGACCTCCTTATCCGATCTGTCGGCAAACCTGCGTTGGTCATTGTGTTGAGCACTTGAGACACCTTTAAAGAGACCGCTACCCACCACTCAACTCGGCAACCAGGTCACCCACTGTCCTATAAGCTGCTGAACATCCTATAAAATATTCCTCCTAACCAACTGACCCATTATTCCCCGATTATTTCTATTTTAATTGGAAAACCCACTTGTATAAGTAAATAGACTTTTAATGAAAGTCTTGAGAGCCGCACAAAAATGGTTTTGGGGGCCGCATGCGACCCTAAGACCGCGGGTTGAAGACCACTGGTTCGGAGAAAACATTAGAGATTAGACAATTAGGAAAGCACCGTTGAAGGTGATGACGTACCTAAGGATACTAATGCTATTGAACACTGCTAACCCCTTGTGTACGACGTCCCCTCTGACCGGAATAAAATCATGTAACATTAACAAAAAATATTAAAAGTGGCGTCCCAGTAGTGAAGGGGTTATGAGTTTCGTGATGGACGTAGCGAGCGTGTGAGCGTTATGTATGTGTAAGTGCTGTGAAGTAGCTCACGCAGCGGACCAAGAATGTGTGAAGCTATACCTTGGTAATGGATTTTGTCCACAGACAAAGTAATACCGCGAAATAAATGTAATAGTTTGTGTCTGCTGGAGGTAACTGAAAATGTGGTGATGACTTTAGGTTGAATTTGTCAAGTCTACTGTAAAGTATGTAGACGATGGCGTGTGTGGGGCCGAGGGCGGTCCTTTTGATGAAGTCTGCAGAAAAAAGTAAAGTAATTTCACATTAAGTAGATAAGAGTTGAAGGCTTTAAATTAATCTATATATTTGGGAGGACAGTTTAACAAGGATAGAGGCGGAATAGTGGAAGTTGTAACAGAATAACGCAAAGAAGGATAAGGGAAGTCCCGAGAGCACTCAATATCTGGGAGAGTTTAGGGATCGTGTACACTGCATGGAGGTGCGCATGTTGCAGCTGTTGTGTGTGTGGGTGTAAGGCTCTGGTATTACAGTGTTGTGACACAAGAGATGATGAGAAATGAAGATGTAAGTAGAATGTTTGGGATTAAAACCCCTTTGGAGAGACGAGTAGACGAGAGTGCCAACAGGTGGTACAGAGGCACGTGGAGTACGGGGAGGTGATATTATTTCGTCATATTGTTTTATGGTTTAAACAGATTCAATCCAGAAGATCATAGAAAGATGTTCAATTGATCACCATTCAGTGTGACACAGCTCTAAATGTTATACGAAATTTGAGCGCCGGTGAGTGGTTCTGAGAGTCACATGAAGTAAATGCAACTTATGCGGTTGTTGTGTGATAACTAACACGACGTCTTCGTCATGGTTACATTCACTCCACTATGGACAAATAACTCCCACTAGCACACACACACACACGATGTATGGGTGGGGAACAGTAGTTACCTCCCTGTCACTAAATTTACTAAGTCAGACAGGAAGGCAGTTGGGCGCCTCGCCAAGATCCTTTGAACCCGAACACAACATAAACTGGAGTAGAAAATCCCATAACAATCTCAGCCGGGCAGGAAAAGGGATAAACGTGCAATACCACCAGCCTTAAGGGTCACGTCAGATCAACACGCAGAAGCCACAAAGGACGTCAATCTTAATGATATGATATCTGACTTGGGTGTACGTCACTCGCTTACGGGATGGATGTACAATACACAAACCTAACTCAGGAGGCTCGCTGGAAAATGGACACGAAAACCCAAGTCCTGAAGTCCAGCTTATTTAACCAACAATCTGCTTAAATATATCCAGTAAATATAAACAAACTCAGTAGGAGTTACGTAACTTAAGAGTTAACAGAGCAAACAACTCGTTGTCGTAACCCAATGAGAGCAACTGAGAGGCGGTACAATGCTCCATTAATCCCCTCTGGTGTGAGTTATCTGCTATAGCGGATCTTGGAGGAAGATTATAGTGGTATTTAGGACACTGCTGCTGCCTGAGGGGTAACCCACACATGGCGGGAACAACCCATGATTGTCCTCTGCTAATGTTCCGATCCAGAATGTGCTGCCGCCAGATCCCCTGAAGGGTTCTCTTGTGTGCTAAACATAGATAATAAACCCTGGAGTGAGAACATTACGTGCAGAACAGATCAACTCCCATGGCGGGGTGTAACCTCACAAACAACATTCACTAGGAAGGTTGTCCTGAACTTCTTATTGGATTCACACAAGATTATATCACCCCTTGACGCCTGAGGCCCACACCCACGTCTTACGAAAGGCAGAGCTACACCTGGAGCTCAAATGGTAGTGGGTAGTGAAGGCTCCGCATACTATTTCGTTAAATATTTTTCAAATGAGTTGAGCAAACATAAGCAAACTCTGTTGACATAATACACAGATTTAACTCTTAAAACAACACAGCACAATCTCAGGTAGAGCATCTTAGAAAATATTAATGTGTGGAGGAATAAGCTATTAATTTGACTGGAAGTAAGGGTCTGCCTGCTAAATGTTACTGTGTAGCAGCATCACATGAGTGTTGAGGAGCGCACGTGTTTCTGTTAGTGGCGACCTTCGCCTCCCAGACTCGTTTTTACTTAACGACAGAACAGCTACGGGAAATCAAGTAATTTTCGGGTTAGTTCCAGTCTTGAGAACCTTAATAGTAAACCTGGAGAGCTGTCTGGAGATACTTGAGTCGCCCGATCCAGACATCATGATATAATACTCGTGCAGTATATCCGCGGCAACTGTATAGGACCACCAAGTTGTGTACCGTTTATGTGGTTTCCAGAAGTAAGAGTCAAACACCGCCTCGTGTGGATTTTATTTTATTAGGAGTAATATTTTGAGTCTGCCCACTTCATGTCCAGTCGTCTCTCATCTCATGGACCCCCCAAACTGACCAAGGAATAAAACCGTGATCGTTTATCGTGTACATTTTTTATTTATCTTGTAGCAAATCCTTTTTATCAGGAGATGAGTTTTACTTATTTTAGAAATAATTTATCGATATTTTTTTTCCTTTGTTTTAATAATTTCTATACAGTAGTTATATATACTGAGACAAAATAAGTAGATTTGATTTTTCTTCTTGTATTCCAGCTTTCCCTGCAGGCCATGACAACACACCCACACACGGCCTCACTCTGCCACACTAACGCCTCACAGTATTCTGCCGGCAGGAGAGTTTCTGGGGAATTCTCACCCGGATTCTATAGACTCATTAAACATCTTAATTATTCGTACCCGAAACACAACACCATGTCATTAACACTAATCCACACTTGGTAACTGTCTCCCCCCACCAGTTCAACTTAACATTAACCACCTTAACGCTAGCGCTAAACTAACCTAACCAAACACCAATCTTAACCTAATTTTATCTAACTTAACATAATTTAGAACTAACCTAACCTACTGTCCCCAGGTATAGCATTAGGGTGTTTGATCATTAGGTTTTTGCTGTAGTGCCTAATCTTCATGTGAAAAGTTTCGACTGTATCTTATTAATATTCAAATAGAAACACGCAGCCCACGCAAGAACTGTCAGCTGGCTCTTATACCCCCAGGCTCATCACGGCTTAAATTCGATTTCATTCGGTCTGGGTAAAAAAAGAAAAAAATGGATTTGTCGTACCTTCGTTTGTTTGAACCGAGTTTTTAGTTTTTTTTTTCCTTTTGGGTGATCACGTGGGTGAGTGTACAAGATGAAGTAGTGGAAAATGTTACACGTATCTTAGCCTAACTAACACTCGCCCGTGAAGTGAAAGGAATACAAACCGTTTATTCCAATTACCACAAAACAGACCCAACCTGCCATCACCCCTCATTGGTTCGGGCCCACACACACACACACACACACACACACACACACACACACACACACACACACACACACACACACACACACACACACATTATTCACCCTAAAGAAGCTTACTCACAAAGACGTCAACATTAACGTATGACTTTGATATATGATAAAGCACAGGTGTAATAATATCCCAATAGAGGTGAAACCTTTAACCTAGATAGAAATGTCCTTCCCACACCGTGAAGGACCACCCACTGAGCGTCCCTCTCTGCTCCCTCCCTCCCTCCCTACTTCTCTTACCTTGAGTTACTGTCACCATCGGAGGTCCACCAGCCATTCCACCACCACAAAGAAGTTCATTCAGACATGGGGCCGGTCAGTGGTAGCCGAGGGACAGGTCTGGTGGCCATAATGGGCAGTTGAAGGCTATACGACTCCCTGCTCCACCTGGCCTCTTGCATCATTCTCCCGCCTCTGATGGTATGGTGTGGTGTAGTGTAGTGTGGTGTGGTTGGTGATAGTATTGTGTAGATTCTGTAGATGATTGATATGGTGTAGCAGGTGATGGTGTGGTGTGGCATTGCAGGTTATGGTGTGGTGTGGTGTGGCGTTGCGGGTGATGGTGGGTGTGGGTGGTGATGGGCGTAGTACTGTATGACAAACATTCGGGTACAGTCTCCTACAATTAGCGCCGCCATTACTGTAAATCACCTCATATACACATCAACGCCCAAAGATTATTACTCTTTGTCTGCGTGTGTGTGTGTGTGGTATCATTGTCTTCATTCTAACTATCAATTTCTTCCTTACTATCTGCTGTTTCTTCCTGTTGACGAACAATTCCCCCCTCCAACCTATCATTTCCTCCCTGCTGACAGCCAGTTCCCTCTACAGATACGAATGTCACAACGCTCCTGACCGTCAGTTCGGCAACTATGAGAACGGGTCGTGGACTGGGCTGGTAGGGGAGCTCGTGGCTGACCAGGGAGACGTGAGCATTACTGCCCTCGACTACACTTACCAGCGCTCCAGTGTTGTTGACTTCACCTTCCCGTCTGGCAACATCGAGTGAGTACTTAGGTTAGAATCCAAGGCTTCGGCAGTTATTATATTGCCTTTCTGAGTGTGTGACGGGATTGGGGGGAAGGAGGTTTGTGTGTGTGTAATAATAATAATAAAATAATAATAACACCGTAATAATGATAATAATACCAAAGTAATAATAATGAATTTCAGCACAGTTACGGAACACAAGTGAAATTGGCAAGGAGTGAACACACAAGTTATCTAAGAGGTTTTTGGTGATATTTACAATGGTTGGAATAGAGTTATTCTTGCAGCGGTCAGTTCAAGGTAGTATGGTGTAAGAGAGGGAGAGAGAATAGTCTTTCTCGCCTTCTAGGAGTCCTCGTGGTGAACCGGGGAGCTATAGGTGAGTTTAGGAAGTATGAATGTTGTGTAAACATTCAAGAGGGACTTGAGACGACGGAGGATGTTGAGTTGATAGCAGGAAGATATGATGGTTGTATTGACTCACTCTCCAGTTCCGTTTATCTGTAGTGACGCCGTGGAGCTTAGTGGATTCCACTACCTGGAGAGTGTTGAGGCCCTAGTGTAATGGAGTGTGTGTGTGTGTGTGTGTGTGCGTGCGTGTGTGCAATATATTAACAAACAATGAGCGTCGATACTGACGCTCCTTTGGCGAAAACCATTTCTCCACTTGTGCATCACACACATTTCAAAACAGTCACCAGGGAATCATTACGTTGTGTCGCGCATTTTTAAAAAGCTGCGTCACTTACTATCATAATCCTTCTCAGTACAACAGTAACTCACAACACACGTCTCATGCCCACCACTCATAATCCTCTCTCACAAAACACCATCGGATATTCCTCATGGGTGCGGGACATTGATGGTCGATACTCTCCCCATTATCATCCACAAAAGTCTCCCCTGTGAGTTCAAGTGATACATAGTTGGTAAAATGATATCCTGTGGGCGTGATACATTCTCTTATCTCCCGTTATTAACACAGCGCGGAGACAAAATCCTTCTCAACGGGTTTTAGTTATTTATTTTAGAGATTATAATTCTTGGCTCGTCTGTTTGGGAAGAAAATTGAGGACTACTGTTCGTCGTCACTGTAATCAATCATAGTCATCGTCGTTGTAATAAGTTCATCATCATCATTGTAATCAGTCATCGTTGTCATCGTCAATATAATCGGTCATTATTGCCATCGCCATTGTGATCAGTCATCGTCATTATAATCATCATCATTGTAATCAGTCATCATCGTCATTTTAATCAATTATCATCGTCATTTTAATCAGTCATCATCTTCATCGTCATTATAATCAATCATCGTCGTCGTCATTGTTGTTGTCGTGTGGTAAATGGTTCATCGTTTATACATCCGTTTTAATCATGTATGAGGTGTAAGGTCATTTAGGACACTAAGGTTCTCGTGAAATATTCAGAAGTCGAGATGGTGACTTTTTTTTTACTCTCTCTGCGTCGGCATGATAATGAAAAACACAACTCGTGAAAGAAGAGAGGTGGGATGGAGTTACTGGGTGAAATATTATTGGAATGTCTCATAAAGATGGCATTTTATGATGGTTCAGTAAAAAGTGTAGCAGGTGAACTCGACTCTGTCAGGAGTACGTCTGGTGAGTTATTTACAAGGTCTTACGTTCCAAGGTGTGTGTCCGCCCTCGAGAATTCAGAGGACACGACTACACTGTTTCAGGACACAAATACAATGCCAGTACGAGCAATCAATAGTGCTTTATATCCTGCTAACCAATAACGACACGCTTATGGAAGTTACGCCAGACAAGTATTCACTCGTTTTTTTCCCGACATTGTTGCTCTCTGACTGTACGTACAGCTTCGACAAAATTCCCTTGATGCTTTTGGCGATTTCTGTCATCTCGGGGGTCACAGTAGAGGGGGGGGGGTGGAATGTGAACATGAATTTACTCTTCTATTACTTTGGTTTGTAGCTTTTTTATCTTCGTATCAATCTGACAGAAATATAAACAAAATAGTTCCTTAAACTTATAAAGTATATTTGCTAAGTGTCGAGTGCTTTTTGGCCGGAACTGATGCATTAATACTTCCTCACAGCCACAGACAAACACACAGATCAGTAATACTACACTGCACGAGCGACTAAAACTAACCTTTAATCTCTTGATTCCAAAAACTTAACAGTCGTCGGGGTGGGGCTGGTGAATGTACTTATCAAGACATGCAGAAGTGTACTAGTTCTCGAGTTATTATGCAGACATACACAGACAACACCTTGTACCATAGTAGGGAGGGACTTATATGAATGAAATGGAAAATAAAATGATTTATTGGTTTTTATTATTATTAGTAGTAATATATTTGTATATTTGCATGCATATCTAGCCATTTTTAAGTGCATAATTATCCAAAGCCTAATCATAACCATTACGACTATAGTTTTCAAACGTTATAAAATTATTGCTGTGTTGCCGGTAAGACACCCCTCAACTCTCTGGATACACCAAATTGTCGTCACCGGCAGGTACAGCCTCGTCGTCAAGAGGCCTGAGGCCGACCCTTGGTCTAATTTCACCCGCCAGCTACAAGCCAACACCTGGCTGGCCTGCCTCGCCTTCTTCCTGATAGCGCCCCTCCTATACCACATCCTGGCCTCCTACTCTCGCTCTGTCCCTCCGTCTTCTCTCCAAGACTCCTTGTTCACCGTCCACACACTAATGTTGAATCAAGGTGGGTAGAATAATTTTTATCCAGGCAGTTGTTGACGGGATAAAAGAGCCTCTGGCGATGGGCTGGCTCTTACCAGTGAGGTATAAGTGACCTCATATATCCCATAGTTCATTCCCAACTTTTTCTACTCTTTGTAATTCGTCTTTTGATGAGAAAAGGTTTGGGTTATCCATCCTGATGAACTTCATCTCTTGCCCTTGAATAACCACGGACAGACACAACAAACAATTTTCGGGTGTTACTGTTGGATCATCATCAACTAAAGGTCCAACCGCATTGCCCCCCGTGCTTGCGGGCAGTGTGCCACCTAGAGCTAGTAAATACTGTACGAGTAAAACAAAGCCTAAGAGGTTCCCCCAGCTGAATAAAATCGCCTGGCGTTAATCAGAGTAAAATACCTAAGGAATACTTTGCTTTAAAGTGTTAAACACGACTGGTAGATTAAGAATGTAGTACAAGCACAAAATCAAGATTGGAACACTATATGTGAGGACATTATATGATGCTGGCAAGTATGCATATGTTTGTAGGGAAATGAAAAGACTGCAGTGCGACATTCTGCGATCACGTGAAATAAGGTAGACAGGTTCCAATCCCCTAAGTGGTGAAGATATTTACTTCATATATTCAGGTGTTGAAAAGCATGACAGAGGTGTTGGTATTCTTGTAAACCAGAAGTTGAGCAGTCGTGTAAAGGGATGTTGGGCAGTGTCAGATAATTTTGTTTGTCAAGTTTAATGCTAAACCCATGATGGACTTGGTAATAATATAGGTTTATGCACCAACAAATGAAAGTGAGGTTGAAGACTTTGAATTTTTTTATGAAGACTTAAAGAAAGCAAAAGACACTGTGAAATTTAATGAATGTCTGATTATAATCACGCATTATAATTATAACGGGTAATATTAAAGCAAAGGTTGGGAAAGGGAATGAAGGGCCAGAAGTAGGACCACATGGGTTGGGTAATAGAAATGAGAGAGGAAAATATGAATTGACTTTTGTAAGGAAAACAAGATGATAATTGGAATTACATGGTTTGAAGAACACCGTAGACATCTCTATAAATGAAATTCAATAACCCGAACCAAGACCTATCCAGGGCAGCTTGTAGGTCAGACCACGTCCCAGTAATGAGTTTAGTGAGGCTAAAACATAAAAAACAAAATCAAATTAAAAACAATAGAAAAAATCAAATAGGATTTAGTGAAGCTGAAAACAGGGGCAGGGATAGAATACGAAATTGAAACCGTTAAGAGACTTTTAGTGTTGCTCGAGGGTGACTTTGAAGAACAAGAAGCAGAGCAACAATTTAATCATTATAAAGCACTAATGTTAGAATCTGGGGAAAACCTTTAGGACATAGGATGAACGAGACTAAAGGTGAATGGATGACTAATTAAAATAGATAGACAAAGAAAGACAAGAGGAAGTGAGAAACATTAGATAAATGAACCACATAAAAGAAAGTAAATGAGGTTTGATTATTAAAAGCAAAAACAATAAGATCCTTTTTGAGGCAGAAGACGTAAAAGAGAGATGGGCAGAGTACGCAGAAGTATACAATGATGAGAATAAAGTGGAGGCAGGAAACGAAAAGGAAATAAAGCTAGAACTACCAATTCTGGAATCAGAAGGTGAGGCAGCTGTGAACAAAATGAAAAATGGTAGAGATTGTGGGGTTGACCAACTTCCAGCAGAATTTACAAAACAAATGGGTAATTATTACCTAAAAAGCCAGGAGCCTCAGAGTGCATCCGGTTTTGAACAATTAGCAGTAGTCATGCCTGTAAAATTTTATTAAACATATTCTTAAGTATAAGACAAATACTAGAAGAGACAGTGAGTTACCTGAAGATCAAAATAGATTTAGATAGGGAAAAGGAACTAGAGAAGTTATATTTTGTTTGAGAATTTTGAGTGAAAGGGATTTAGAGGTCCAAAGAAATTGTATACAGTATTTTTATAGCTGCTTTGTTGATTTTGAAATGAGTTTTTGTTAAGGTAAAACACAATAAACTTGGAAAAAATATGCATTAATTAAGGAAATATTTGAATCCTAAAAAAAATCTTTACAAGCAACAGGAGGCTGAGTGCTAGTAAATAACGAACTTACTAATTGGTTCAATGTCAGACAGGGAGTAAAACAAGGCTGTGTTCTATGTCCAGCATTGCATAATATATATTCAGAATTCTTAATGACAGAAGTGATAATGAAGGAATGCAAGTTAATTAATGGTAAAGTATCATTAAACACCCCTGTACACGTTATACAGATGATACTGTCCTTATCACAGATAGTGAAGAGGCATTACAAAAACTCGTTAACAGATTTGTGGAAAAAGGTGAAAACTATGGTTTAAGAGTTACTGCTGTAAAGACGAAAGTAATGGCTGTTCCCAAATTCGAAATAAATCCTAAAATAAATATTATGGTAAGCATCGGGGAACTTAAGTGAAAATTTTTGTATTTAGGAAGTAACATTAGCTGTGATGGTAGATGTGAGAAAGAAGTCATAACAAGAATAGGTAAAGAAATAAACAGTATTTAGTTTGAGGAAAAGGCTGCTGAAATGCTAGTGGTCAGGACTGTTACATGGGTCAGAAGCGTAGACACTTTCAACAGACACCAGGAAAAAGTTGGAGGCCTTTGGAATGTGGTGTTATAGGTCGAGTGTTGAGAATTAGTTACATTGACAAGAAAACAAATGAAGTACAGGGTATAAAGATTATTAAAATTTTAAGAGAGATACTTGAAATGTACAGAAATATAAAAATGAGATATTTAAGTCATATAAATAGTGATGAGGGAATAATAACAGCAATATTAATGGGCAAAGTTGAGGTTAAGAGGACCAGGGGAAAGCAGAGACTAGGATGGATGAATGAAATAAAAAAAATTGGGTCCCCGGCGAGATACGAAATCTTGGATAATTGGTAAAAACAGCCCAATGGCGTTTAAGAGTGGAGGACTGTGGTCGCCAACCCTCAGATATAAGGACGGTATTCTGATTGAGATGCTATTATCTCTCCGTCTCCAAATTCTGCATTTAAACCAGGGAAGTCACTGACCTGCATCCAGTCGCTGATGCTGAGGTCGTATAATCGCATTACCAGGTGCGTGAAGATTCATTTAATTTCAGCAATAGACTTGTTACGTGGAAAGCGTAGTTTTATAACGAAGAGGAGAACCAGGGTAAACACAAACATCTTGACCATGTGGGCTTCTTTTAATCGCTAACGTTTCGGAAATAATCGTTTTCCATCATCAGAGCCTAAAAACACAAAAGTTTTGAAAAAGTTTAAAAAATACAGGTGATATACAATAAAAACATAATATTATACGAAAATTTACCTTCGATAAACTTTAAAAATAAAAAAAAGAGCAATCCAATTCAAAACCGACAAAAATGACGAGAGACCTACATACTGTACAAAGCTAAAATCAGGAATAAAAAGTATGAAATAAAATATACAGGGGGTATTACCTTAATTCAGACGAGCCTTAGTGAGAAAAACACTACAATTCACTAGAGGACATATCAGTATCACAAAGCGATGGCTTTGCTTTATACTGGTGTAATGCTTCCAAAATGAGGAGGTCTGTATCACAGTCGCTCCTGCCAAGAACTGAGAAATCAGACGGCGAAAACGGGTGGTCATGTTGGTGGGAGTGGTTACGAATAGCTGAATGTGGTAGTTGTGCGATTAACTGGCCTGTTCGAACGGAACGGCCCAAGTGTTCATGGATGCGAGTTGTCAAATGTCTTTTAGTTTTACCTATATATGCTGCCCTACAGCTAGCACACGTAAATTGATAAACAACTGAGGATTGCAGGTGTGTGGGTATGGTGTCTTTAGTTTTAAAGAATTTTTTAATTTAACTCTGGGTTTTAAAGATTAGTCGAAGAGAAATTTGTGGATAGAATTCATTGAAAAGCTTCTTAAGTTTATTTCTAAGGGTGAAACTGAGTGGGCCTGTGTACGGGATGGTGAGATAGAATATTTAGGGACGGTGTGGGTTTGAGGCTGTGTGGGACTAAAAAACCTATTAAGGGTTGTGCCAATATAAGTGTCTGTAAATCTCTTAGGGAAACCATTGTTAAAAAGTAGTTCCTTTATGTATTTTAGTTCAATATCCAAGTGGAAATAACTTGAACATATATTAAAGGCTCTGTTGGTAAGAGTACGTACGAGATCACGTTTGTAATTAAGAGGAATAAAAGATGAAAATTTTGAACTCAAACCAGTGAAAGTTGGTTTTCTGTATAAGGCTGTCTCGAAACTATTATGAAGACGGTGGATATTAACATCAAGGAATGGAAGAGTATTTTCCTTTTCACCTAGTTATATTTATATCAAAATATACTCCCCTGCCTTTGTTCCTCCAGGCAGTCTCTCCACCGAGAACGTTTTTAGCCGCATCTTCCTCATCACCGTGGTGCTAACGACGTGGCTGACCATCACCTTCTATACGAGCGTCCTTATCTCCTCCCTGACGGTGCCACTCATCACGCCTCCCTTCACTGACACAGCGGGGATCCTCAAGGCTGGCACCCACAACCTGGGCCTTCAGAGAGGCAACTCAGAGGTGGAGAGACTGAGAGTAAGTCACACCTGTGAGCCAAAAGACGTGCATGAGTGTATGTACAGTCAACAGCGGAAGTTCGTCCCAATCCAATTGCTTGATATGAGGCAGGTGATCTGGTAACACTGTATGGAAAAGAAATCACGTATATGCTTTAAGTTACTAGTTATTTAAGATTTATGATCGGACATTGAATAAGAATACATTTATTTTATATTACTTAAATATCATTAGTGTGTAAAATGTAGGACTATAATGTTATTAAGAAGTATATGGCTTGCAGCAGGATGGTTCAAAACTGGGGAACAAGACATACTCGTACTGCTAATGCCAATGCGTATTGTTCATGCTAATGATATTTTCATTATAAAGTAATGTCATAATTATACAGTATTTCTCTAACAATTTTACAAGAAATGTATTCAGAGTCAATCTCTCAATCTCCAATCCAAAATCCTAAGCAAGTAGCCAATTAAGGCATATCTGTCAACTCTTCCCCATACAATGTTACCAGATCACCTGCCTCATATCATGCAGGTGGGTTGGGACGAACTTTTGCTATTGACTGTGCAGTCCCACCCAAAAGTTCGTTAACTCTCCCAGCCAGCTATTGCTGCACTGCCTGCTTCAGATGTATGCATTCGTATTGGTTTCATGTTCTGGTTGGTACTGAGACAGTTTCAAACATCTGAAGCAGGCAGTGCAGCAATAGCTGGCTGGGAGAGTTAACAAAGACGATGTGTAGATGGGATGGTGGTAGAAGTAACTTAGACTAGGAATGAAAAACACTTAGCTGATAAATCAAACCTCGGAATTAGTTGGCATGTTCGGAGACCTAAAGCTTGTGTTTTGACAAGATAAAAGGCTCAAGATAACTTCTACTGAGTAAAGCAAATAAAAGTGTGAAATGAACAACTATTTGTCTTCCTCAGACTTCGAAGGACCCCATCCTCCATAAGATATGGACCGACATCGTCTTGAGGGACCCCAAAAACTTTGTGGCGACACCTGAAGAAGGGCTGCAGAAGGCCTTGAGAGAACCCTACGTGTTCATGATTGAGGAGAATTTTTTAATGTTTAATTACGGCAGTAACTGCAGTTTGTATCGACTGCGGGAGAAGGTCTTCAAGTTCGGTGCAGGGATGGCCACACAGAAGAACTCTCCACTGCAGATGGTGTTGAACCATCAGTGAGTTGGTGTGTGTGTGTGTGTGTGCAGGGTGGTTTAATGCATCTAGTGTGGCAGCATTATGCTAGTGCTACGGTACAAGCACTGCTTGCTTCCTCTTGCTTTCAGCTACCGCCTCTGGCTAGTCGCCTTGGCGAACAGGGTAGCAACTTGCATAAGTCCTCCCCTGCCAGTACACAGCCTCTTCACCATCAAGACTCCTGCTGTGCCTCCTCGTGGCAACACACGGTAACTGGGTGCCTCATGGGCCGAGGCTAGACCAGTAGGGGATCTCGGAGCAGCAGTGGGCCCCAGAGGGACGGCACATCGGCCCACTGGCATGTGGACACGTCCTGGCACCTATCAACCACTGCCCTGATGCGTTGCGGATTAACCTTGGTAAGTATAAGGCTACGGGAGTAAACCCCAAATGAAAAATCTACTGTGGGGCCCTGTATCAGGCAGACATACTTACAGAGCTCCAGCAAGACCCCCCCAACGGAAGTATAGGTGGAAGAGGAGACCAACATGGTAACCCAACGGCTGCACCAGCAGATGAAGGCAAAGCATGATGGACAGGCTACTAAGGCGAAACACAACAAACTAGGCTATCTGCAGTCCATTACAACTCTCCCTCTCCCCAGTTGTTGCAACATTTGCACAGCCATCATCCAGATTATCATACCTCTCCTCATCAAAACTCCTATCCCCAAAAAGTTCTATGGCGGCGGACGAGTGGCGACAGGAACAGGCAGAGATGACTACCGGGAGTCTCTAGCCACAACTATGCACATGGGTGGCATAGATAAGATGGTTGTTTATGCACTGGGATATAGGCCTCAGTGTAATCTGGTCCTGTCTGTGCGATTGAGCAGCTCTTTTGAGGAGCCACTCTGCTCACCCCACATAGGGAGGGAGCTAGAAAAAATTTCCTAAACATAGTCTGCCTAAAGAACCAACATGACTGGGCAACCGCACCCAGTAAGGTCATTCTTAAGTGGTCTAAAACCCAATCATAATCACAGATAAAAAACAACAACTATACAACCTCTTATGATCGCTATATGGAATGTCAGGACCCTTCTGGATACTGGCACAAATGAGTGCCCTGAAGGAAGAACCGCCCTTGTGGCAAAAGAGCTGGCAAGGTATAACATCTACATCACAGCCATTAGTGAGTCCCTTCTCGCAGACGGGGGGAGGGTCTGGCTATACCTTCTTCTGGAGGTGGATTTGACATCCGCCAATGCATCCTACATAGAATAACTGAAATGCCTGTTGGGATCAACGAGAACCTCAGGATGCTCCGAGTCCCACTGAAATACTCACTCGGAGAGAATTGTTTAACAAAAGCTTTTGTGGAGTGAATATGCAAATTATTTATGAATCACTGATAATTTGGTGTTGCAGAGGGTCGCATGCGGTTGTAATATTTCCCTCTCCGGTGTTGGTGTTGGATAATAATTCCGTAAGATCTGTTGTAAACAATGAACACTTCAAGGTGTTGCTGTCCGTTTGTGTGTTGTAGATGCGCAGTTACGTGTTATGTGTGTTGTGGATATGTGTGTTTCAGCATGAAGGCTAGTGACATATAACCGCCCATGGACCCTTTTCGACTCAAATCGTCGTTAGCACTCGTGGCGTCAGTTTCGTCCATACTCTACACAGCGGTTCATAACCTTTTTTTGAGTCACGGACCCCTTTGAGAATCTGGTGAAAACTATGGACCCCCTCCCTAGAAAAATGCACATAAGCACATAAACACAACTTTGCATGCAATGAATATACTTTATTTTATTGAAAATTCATTGCCTCATACAGTGTATGACATACCTTCACGGACCCCCTGAAACCCATCCATGGACCCCTGATTTCACTATCCAGTCACTGTGCCAACTGCCACAAAACACACAGGGTTGCCGACCTACAAAGAGCGATGTTTGGCGTGACTGATCGTGAAGGATCTATGTTTATCAGGAGTTATAGACACAAGACCAAACCTCTGGGACTTTATGTGAGAACGTATGTGTTATAAGCGTGGGCGGCCCTTATGCTACAGTGTTGTGTGTGTGTGTTATAGTGAGTGTGTGCATTCCTGCCTGTGCCTATATATGTCCATTAAATCTTTTGTGTTTACGTGGCAGTACTAGTATATACACCGGATAATTAATTACTTATTCTGTTCCCTTCCTTTAATATATACGTCTGATTCTCAAGATTCAAATAAATAAATAAAATAATATAGTAACAATGATACAACAAATAAACAATACAAATAAAGCACCACATATACTTTGTATGCGAGTAAAGTTGTTAGTAACTTTTTACTTGGTAGTATCTAGCATCGACTTATGGGTCATATATAGGATTAGTTTATAGGTGATGACCGCAGTATTTTAATACAAATAACTTCAACATTACAAACATAATAACACGCCTTATTATACTAACAAGGATGTGAGTAAACAAATACTAAAAACTTGGTCGTTTTACCTACATGACCCTTCAGTACACGATGCAAGATACTGTAGTACCAAACAAGTAAGTGCCAAGGGAAGTATCCTGACAATGTTGACGTAGTACTGAAAGAGGTCTGACAAAGGGTTTATTTCTTGCTTTCCTCCACACAGGGTTCTTATCCAGCACGTAGCAGGAATCTTAGATCGCAGCGAAAAGAAGTACCGCCTGCCACCTCCCTTGTGTGAGTCTGACACCGTTGAGGCTCTGGGACTCACGCCTCTGATCACCCCCTTCATTCTGCTGCTGGTGAGCGTCTTCCTGGCACCACTCCTCCTCCTGGTTGAGACCCTCTACTACAAGTTCTTCAGGAAGCGAACCAAGATAGGTCGTAGCTCAGTTTGGAAACTTAATAAACATATGGGCAGCCAACCAATCGTGGTTAACGAGCCTGGGATGAACTACCAACAGAACTAGCAATCGTGGCTAACAAGGCTGGAATGAACACTAAAAAGAAACCTTAATTGTGGTTGGGGTGTCACATACATTATCCTCTACAAGTAGCGTCTCTAACCACTGCTTATGTGTACAAAGATGTATATACTGCCTTCAGACTATAAATAAGTTAGTGTTACGCCACTATCGCTACAAATGTGATATACTCATTATAAATACATATACAGTGTACAAAATTATCAATGGTCCCCGGATGGGATTCGAGCTCTGGCGACTTGAGGCTTCAGGACCCGACACGCTTGATGTCTCCCGGCTGATCTTAAACTCAAAGTTCCAAGTGTGATCTCCCTTTAAATTCCAAATCCGAGAGAATAGTATATTTCGGTCGAAAAAATTACTAAGACATACATTTTTGGCGGTTTCGGCCCAAAATTGGATTTTGTTGAAAATCTCAGTATACAGTAGGTACTCCAGAGCATGCTGATTCTGAATTTATGGTCAATGATTCGATTGCTGGATAATTAGTGATCGTGATAATGCTTGGAACATTTTAAGCGATTCTAGTCTTACAAACCGGTCATGCATGATAAAAACAGGATATAGATATGTTCTTACCACAGGTTGGCAACACAGGGGCTAGGAAGGGTCAATAATGTTCGTAAGTGGTTTAAATATGACGCAACAGTACTAGATCTGTGCTTGGGGGTTGAGGTGGTTAGAAACACATAGTAAAGTGAGGCAAGACCAAGGACGAGATTCCTATATCACAAAAGCTGAAGACCTGCGAAGAAAAGATTCGGAGGCTCTCATGTGAGTGAGCGAAAGATATATACCTATTTAAAAAAAAAAGCGACGGTTTGGCGTAACTGATCGTGAAGGATTTATGTTTGACAGGAGTTATAAACACAAGGCCAAACCTCTGGGACTTTATGTGAGAACGTATGTGTCATAAGCGTGGGCGGCCCTTATGCTACAGTGCCGTGTGTGTGTGTTATTGTTACGACCCTTTGGCCTCATAGAGTGTAACAGTCACAAATTCACAAATTCACTATAGGTCCAGGAATAGATCCCACCAAATTATCACCTCACTACTATGGGGTATATTGAAAATCATGCAGTGGCTTTAATTACCAACTATATTAACAAATAAACAAACAATAATTATAACCGTATGTACAAAAATAAATAAATACAAATTAAAACTGAACAAATGAACTACTCAACCGAGTGACAAAATAACGAACGTCAACGTAATTTTTTTTTTTTTTTTACTTACTTACCTCGTGTAAGGTGAAGCGCAGAAGCGTTACAGTGCCCAACAGGGAAGAATGCAAGGTTCATGCTTGCCTTTACGGCTCATGAGTTAAGGGCGTAGAAGCCTGAAGAGTCAGTGGTTTATGTCATCAAGTTATTGGAAGCTCCAACAACTCCCTGAATACGAATTCGCAACTTACAACAGGTACCTACTTTACTGCTAGGTGAACAGGGACTAATGGGGGCGAGGAAGTAAGTCCAAACAACTTCCACCGGCCCGGGAATCGAGCCCGTGACATCTTGCTTGCGAGGCAAGAACGGTACCGCTTCTACCACCGGTTCCCCCAACAACCTAATGATTAACCACTTATTTAGTCTAGACACTAGCCTAAACAACGTGGTTATCCAACACACGTAACTCATAAACAAGTAAGGTATTTACCGTTGAATCCTACAGTATTACTACACAGTCTCACATATAAATCACTATGTAATACTTGGTGTTCTCAAAAGTCGAGCAAGGTCAACACGGTATACCACTAAAATATACAACTGCCGGCCCAATACTGAGGCCCAGCCGGCGCTGAGAGGTGGACGGCAATGACGTCATAGCAAAGACGTTCAACTTGCGAATCCACAAATAGTTATCAAACGCTCACTCACTCACTCATTAGTATTCGAAACTAATACAATAAACATTACATTGTTTTACTTAACACATTGAAACTAATGTTACTACATTTTAAGTATAACATATATTTTAATTTAAACCGCTTCAGTGTGTACACAACGAAACAGTCGAAGTTCACATACCGACCAGTAATCTGTTCATTGGTCCCGACACAACAGTTACAGTGAGTGTGTGCAGTACTAGTATATACACCGGATAATTAATTACTTAATCCGTTCCCTTCCTTTAATATACACGTATGATTCTCAAGATTAAAAATAAATAAATAAAATAATATAGTAACAATGATACAATAAATAAACAATACAAATAAAGCACCACATATACTTTGTATCCGAGTAAAGTTTATAGGTGATGACCGTAGTATTTTAATACAAATAACTTCAACATTACAAACATAATAACACGCCTTATTATACTAACAAGGATGTGAGTAAACAAATACTAAAAACTTGGTCGTTTTACCTACATGACCCTTCAGTACACGATGCAAGATACTGTAGTACCAAACAAGTAAGTGCCAAGGGAAGCATCCTGACAATGTTGACGTAGTACTGAAAGAGGTCTGACAAAGGGTTTATTCCTTGCTTTCCTCCACATAGGGTTCTTATCCAGCACGTAGCAGGAATCTTAGATAGCAGCGAGAAGAAGTACCGCCTGCCACCTCCCTTGTGTGAGTCTGACACCGTTGAGGCTCCGGCAACATAATCTGGCCAGGCCCACTCATTTTATTCAAACAGGTTCACAAATGATCAAAACGTCATGTGACGTGACCCAATCGATCAGAGTACCGTCCTCATATCTGAGGGTTTGCGACTACAGTTCTTCACTCTAAACGTTCTCGGGTTGCTTTGTATCTCTCTGGGGATCCAGTTTTTAATTTCATTCATCCATCCTAGTCTCTGCTTTCCCCTGGCCCTCCTACCCTCAACTTTGCTCCTTAATATTTCTGTTGCTATCCTTACACCCTTAATTATTTGACCCAAGTATCTTATTTTCATTTTCGTGTACATTTCAATTATTTTGCTTGAAGTTTTTGCTAATGTTAGTACCTCATTTGTTTTCCTGTCAGTGTAGCTTATTCTTAGCATTCACCTATAACACCACATTTCAAAGCCCTCCAACATCTTACTAGTGTCTGCTGGAAGTGCCCCACGCCTCTGACCCTTACAAATAGTCCTTGTCATTAAAAGCTTTCACCACCCTTTTTTCTCAAATTGAAGTTTATGTTTCTTTTCGTTAGGTCTTTTGCTGAAGATTAATGTTCTTTTTGCTGGACCTATTCTTGTTATGATTTCTTCCGTACATCTAATATTACAGCTAATGTTGCTTCCCAAATTTTCCACTTATTTAAGTTCTGATTTGGAAGCATCCATTTCTTTAGTCTTACAGCATTAATTCTTAATCCATATTTTTCAAAAATTTCCACTTATCAGTTAATGAATTTTTGTAATGTGTCTTCGCTACCTGTGATTAAATCATTGATTTAATTTATGTTTTATATTACTTTACCATTAACTTTTGGTCCTTCATTATCACTTATAACTTCTCTCATTAAGAATGTTGAATATATGTAAAACAATGTTGGGAATAGAACACAGCCTTGTCTTACTCCGTCTAATTGTGAACCAATTAGCATGTTCGTTATTTACTGACACTACAGCCTCCTGTTGCCAGTAATGATTATTAAAATTCTAACATCTCCTTCAGTAATGCTTATTTTTCCAAGCTATCTAAATATATTGTGCTTTTCATTATCCTATTTTTTTCTTTTCAAAATCACCGAAACAAATGTGCAAATTTCTTAGGACCTCTGAAGTCCTTTCACTCAAAATTCCCAACTCAAATACAGCTTTTATAGTTCCCTTTCACTTTCTAAATCCGTTTTCCTCTTCAAATAACTACAGTACTCACTTTCTATTATAAACTTTATTATATTTAAAATTATGTTTAATAAATTTTGCAGGCATGAAAAATAAAGCTTATTGTTCAAAACTGGGGACATTCTAAGTCTCCTGGCTTTTTAGGTAAAAATACAAATCCAGTATTGATATTTTGAAATCACTTGGAAGGTCTCCCTTGAAACAAAGAATTACATATTGTTGTCAAACATTTAACCCATCTTGACCATTTGTTTTCGAATTTCTGTTGGAATCTGATCAACCTCACATTTTCTTTTTTCCAGAATTAGTAGTTCTATCTTTATTCCCTTTTCGTTTCCTACCCCCACTTTATTCTTATCATTATTTAACATCTTTCTTAGCCTGTCTGGATTCTCTTTGAATTTATTTGTTATGCTCTACTGTCATTATTTCTGTTTTAATAATGCTCTGTACTAGTAATGATCTGTGCTAGTCACTGGTACAGGTGCGGCTGTATTTTTGCCAGAGCTGTAAATGTTAAGGCTACTCCTTCAGTGTTACCAATACAAGCCTATCCCTAGTAGCATAAATAGGACAGTGTTACATAGGTGGATATTCTCTTCAAAATAGTAAAATAATGTATATTGCAATTACGCTGCAAAAGATAGAAATGTTTTACAGGATAACAAAGGACATTGCATAAAAACTGTGTATCAAAATCTTGAGAGCAGAGTCTCCCACCACTAGCTATTGTTTAAACTCTCTCATATATTATGTATTCATCTCTCCTGTTTAAATGTTAATTCTAATCCTAATAACAATAAAAAATAGCACACTGTGTCCTTTGTTTTAGTTATTCCAGTCTATGTGTCCCTGTCCCTAGTACTTTGAGTTCCTTTGTCTAGTCCCGTGTGTCCCTCTCCAGTCTTTTGTGTCGCCCTTACAAAATTTTCGGAAATTTTCATGGAGCATTTTGATTTTTTTTTACTTCTATCTGTCTATACTCGTATATCTATCTCTATCAATCATATATATATATATATATATATATATATATATATATATATATATATATATATATATATATATATATATATATATATATATATATATATATATATATATATATATATATATATATATATATATATATATATATATATATATATATATATATATATATATATATATATATATATATATATATATATATATATATATATATATATATATATATAGTAAAACCTCGATTAACCGACCACATATGGGGGGGGAAGGGGCCGACGGATAATCCAAAAGGTCGGTTAATAGTACATAAGTCTACGGAAATAAAACATACATTTTCAAAGTACCTTTCCCTAACCTACCTCATTTAAGTCCCTCTATTCATTTTTGTTCATTTGCCATTCATATTTCAATAGAATTTGCTTTAAAACATTAACCACTTTAGTAAATAAATATGAACCAGCACAGAAACCGTGAATAAAAAATGGAAAAGTCAAAGAACATATGTCATCACAAAAATTGTGACCAAGTCCCAGGTTGCTGATCTGACTTTCTGCCTCATTTACACACAATTGCAGGGTCTCAATTGTTTCTCTTACTATTGACAACACAACATACATACAGGTACATTGTTTCTCACTCTTGATTTTTTTTTTTCATTTTTGCATTTCTTTATGGTTCTTTATTATTATTATTATTATTAGCATTATCGCCCCCCAGGCCCCGATGTGGGTCAGTGACCTGTGCCCGGGTGGGCTAATCCCCGTATAAAAAAAAAAATAGGGGTTAATTATAAATATATATTATATATATATTATTATATATGTATATATATATATATATATATATATATATATATATATATATATATATATATATATATATATATATATATATATATATATATATATATATATATATATATATATATATATATATATAAAGTATTGTATCTTTATCCATACATGCTGGTCACTTTACAAAATAAAAATAACCGATTCCGCAAAAAAAATTAACATATACCGTGTATACATACATGGATAAACATGATGTACACATATACGAATACAGTGTATAATTGTCCACAAAGTTTGTGTGTATGAGTGGACATTTTTATATATATGTACTGTATGTGTATTTGTGCAGATACTGTGTACATTTGCTGTATATTGACAGTATGTGTATAGATTTATGCACATACATGTATAATTGGCTAAAAATATGTAAGGATATGCACTGATGAAAAAATTAACTTTTTGAATATCAAATTGGACCAGCCAAGGAAAATCTTTAATGCTTATTGTCTTTATTAGGCACGGTTCTAAGATAAGAGATGTAGGATTACCATACTTTTTATAATTGTTTTCTAAGAAAAATGTCTGAGCAAGTCTGTTGTGTGAACACATAGTTACCCAAGAAAATGAGATATGTTAGTGGGTGTGGCCTGGTTACCTTAGTATTGAGCACTATTAAAATAACAAAATCTATAAAGCGTACTTCACTGTATAAAATTTAACTTTAATACTTATTTTCACATGTTTCTTCACAATAGCGGGTCGGTTTCCTTTACTGTGTTCATAAAATAAAGCATACAGTATCTTATAAACCTGTCATAATGACAGTCCACATGACCTTCACTTAAGTGGGTTATTTAAGTTCTATTAATAAATGTACATCGAAATATTTATTAAAAACTCATTATTTTACTTTACATAATACATGACATATTGTACAGCGTAGGATTACCGCAGGATACAGCCGTAAGTAAAAACCACATGAAAGAAACACCAAAAAGTTTTCATAATTGATATATGGGTTCAGTTGGGTTTCTTAAGAACACTGAATATAATATGATGATAATCATGAAAGTTACATTCTTAATTCACCTCATATAGAAAGAACAAAAACGCACTCAGTATGCGTATATATCGAAACTCTGTTAAGTTTACATAAATATGTACAATTATATCACAATCTGTCGATAAAGGCAGATTCAGTAGCGTATGCCTGGAAGTTCAGCGGTACAGCATTACTGCCAAAACCTTGGTTAGCACGTCTTGTTGCTTCAAGCGGCACCTTTCTTACGCTGCCGCCAACTCTTCTTGCGGCCCTTTCTGCGGCTCTTGCGACGCTTACGAGAACTCTCGTGTTTGAAAACAATATTTGAAGCATCTGCTGCCAGGATTGGATAGTCAGAGGTAGAGTGGAAATACGTGACCACATACCCAGGTACACGGCCCTCCCTTAACAGCTCTGTTCTCTCTACAGGTGACCAAACGTGGGTACCAGGCCGCCCTGCATTCACAAGTTCTGCTTCTCTTGCCCATGCCAACTCCTCCGCCTGCTCCTCCAGCTCTCCTAGAACACGGCTGCGTGCTCTCTGTACACGCTCCCCATACATGATGACTAAGTGGGCTGTGGGTGTGGACATGCGTATCTCATGGCCGTGGTCCGTCTCACTGTTGGTCACATTAAAGATGCCAGAAAGTCGCCGCAGGTGGTTGGTATCCTCAATAGCACGGGGACGACTGTTCTTGATAAAATAGAATGTATCGAGGCCACTGCGTGTAGCGCTTACATCTAATATTATTGAATTGTTGAGTACTGTTCGAATGACATCACCAATAACACCGGAAAAGTCATCTTCTCCAACTCCTGTCACAAGGACGCGACCATCAATATCCGACACGAGAACTCCAGGACCAAAGATCGATGCCTGACGAGAGATGGGTACACCATTCCACATGCCCATCCGGTGCTGTATGTGTGATTGGGAGAAGAAGCTGAGATCATGGAGGTGTCTGATGCCAGATCTGTACTGGCACCACAAGCCACTCACAACTTCTGAGGCACCCATCTCGTCTACAGCTACGACAGGGCGAGGCGCCACCAAGGTGTTCTCGTGGTACTCAGAGCCCAGCACACGGCTCAATTCGATGCCATATAACTCCAGCCAGTCAGACACATCTAGAGGGAGAAAATTTGCATGATATGACATGGATAATGTTCATTGTTGAAGCAATATATAAGTTTGAATGATTGTGTAATTTGTGTATTGTAACTAGAGCGAGTGGTTGAATTTTCATTGAAAGTAGAAAGTTTAAGTAATTTGAGAATTTCCTAATTCATTCCTAATGCAGGATTTATATCAGAGCCTTAACTGGTAATCTGCGGTCAAGTAGTATAGATTTATTGCATTTCTATTGATCTACTCACCTGTGTAGTAGTGTCTGAGATGATCTGTTGGATGATTGAAGGGATTATTGTTCATGAATCTGTAGACAAACACATCTGTCACGTGTCGTGTAGGTTGTGTGAGATGTCCCCAGCGAGGAGACATCCACTGGAGGAGCTTTGGATGATAAGCATAGCCTTTGAAGATTACCAGGCCTGATAGCGGTTCCCTAAACTTGCCCCAAGGCCCAACACCCACCCAAATAGATTTGGTGCCAACTTCACTCAACTGGTAACCAAATGGTGTCCAAACTAGACTGGAGACGAGTAAACCCTCGTCATCAAATATGGCTAAGGGTGTGCCAGTTTGATCTGTTGCCACAAAGTAGCGACCATCTTGTTCATCAATTACAATTAAATGATTCCTGTCATCATAGAGGAGACCAATAGTGTCTCCTGTGTGAGGGTTGTGCACATGTGTGATTAGCTGAGGAAGGTCAGGTCGTCCATAGATAAACTGAGTGACACTGTTATTGTGGTCACGATAGATAGAGACACGGCCAAGATGATCATAACCTAGAGTGAATGACCAACTTCTTTCTGTATCCCAGGCTGTAACAAGTTGGCCTTTGATATTATAATCATAGTTTTCGTTAAAAAATTTAATGACAAAGCCCCTATCATCATATTGAACCTGAGTACCAGTAACGGAGGTGACTCTGTCACATTCGTCATAAATAAGGGTCTTTGTGTCACCCGTATCAGTGTTGCTGATGATGTTGCCATTCTCATCATAACTGTAGAGCCAAGTGTGAGTTCCTCCTGTTTCCTGGATCTGTCCATCAGCCATGTAGGTAATGGTGAGACGTTCTCGGCGACCAGCGAGCTCAATTAGCCGTTCTGATATCCTACTGCGGTTGTCATATGTGAGCTGCATCATGAATACCGTTCTGCCCTTGAGTGTCATGACTACCTGAGAGAGACGGCCATAATCATCCTGTTTACGAGTATTGACATAATGCTTCTTAGGATTCTGGAGCATTGTCTCCAAGATATTGTTCCTTATAATTCGAAGATCACTGATCGTCTGAAGAACACCTGTCTGATTGTCAAAACGAATGTATACTTCTTTAAGAGGAGAATCATTGTTAATTTCTCCATCAAGTTTGCGTAGCCGTGCCGAGCCATCGTATTGGAAGCGCAACTTGACATGATGCAAGTCACTCTTGCCTCCATAACGCAAGCGCATCTCTTTCATTAGTCCTGCATGATAGCGATAATCGGTCTTGATATCGACATGTTTGTGTTTTGTTTTAGCATTGCGGATGAGACCATTGTCATAGTATACATATTCAGTCTTACTATGGCCATAATGCTCAGCATGGAGCTGGCCTGCATCATTATATTCGTAAAGGAGTGTACCCCCTCGTCCAGGTTGCGTCATGGCCAACATACGTCCACGTTCATCCAGTCGGATCTGTAGGGGAGACATACATAGTCCATTAGAAAAGTGGGCTGGAAGATTTTCCCACACCCTATGAGTTCCTATTAATTACACTCCTGTTGGTAGTAAGCAAATGTTAAACACCGATGTGATGAGATGTGTCACACTAGAAACTATTAACAGACACATAGAGAGTTTTATATCAAGTGAATGTTATGCTTTTACTGATGGTTCTGTGCAGACAAACACAGGTAGAACAGGCTGTGCAATTGTAATATATAAAGAAAGAGATGATAGTGTCAAACAAGCAAAGGCTGAACAACTGGGCCAGCACAACACAAACTGAACTAACTGGAATCTACTTAGCCACAGACTACCTTAAAGAAAATGGAAGTGGGTGATATTCTGTGACTCTCAAAGTGCTTTGAAATCAATAAACAGCCCTTCAGGTTCTATGTCTAAAGTTGTATGTGATATTAAAAGAAATGTAATAACTGCCAATGAGAACAACTCTGGTATTGAATTGGCGTGGATTCCGTCCCATGTTGAATTAGGTATCATGACCGTGCTGATAGACTGGCCAATGAGGCATGTAAGAAAGAAAATGTTGACCTTAGCCTGTCTAATGCTGTACTTAAAACATTCAAGTCAGAATCACGAACTGTGATCTAAAAGAAGTGAGAAACGCAGAGAGACGTGGCAAGTGGTATCATCAGAAATATGACAAATTTTGTGAAGAGGGGTACCGGTATGGCCAGCATAAGGACAGAACCAGAGAATGTGATGTAGCCATGGCCATTATTAGGCTAGGATACAGACACATCTGGCAAGTTAGTAACGCTGTACCCATACCGGAACACTCCGCATGTAAACTTTGTGATAAACTTTTAAGGCATACACTCGAACACTATATTATGGAATGTGACACTGTCAAAGACTTCAGGCCACCTGGTTTATTGTATCATGAACTTTGTAATTAGTACATTGAATCAGGGGTTCACACACACGACATATATTTCACATTAAAATACAACTTCAAGGGATATCGTGGTGCTAATGAGTGCACAGTGGCCCCCAGAACCCCCACTTGGTAAAAGTCAGGACAACGGCAAAACTTTAGACTTTAATGTATGCTAAGAAAGTGTTCCAAAGGTCAATTTACCCTCTTCCTGTTCCTCCAGTGGTGCAACTGAATTACTGGAGGCTAAGAGTCCAGCTTACTTTAGACCAACTTATAGCACTTTGCATATCAGATGTTACAAGATGGGCAGGAGGAGAAGAGAGGTAAAAATCCTTTTAGAACTAACTCTTATAAACTGTCTGTTTCTATGAGATAGGGAGAATGAGAGTGTTAGTTCACAAGTATATCAAACCACCAAATACAAGTAACTGTACCCACCTGCAGTGCAATGCTGTCTACTGGTAGTGCTAGCCGAAGTCTGTAAAAACCGAGAGAAGTGGAGAGGTGGAGGGTGTAAGCTGAACCGCGGGGAGTGACCACTTGACGCAGGGATCCTGCACCATCATATACCAACCCATATGCACGACCACTAGGATGTGTTACCTTCTCAGGCTAAAAAGACATCAATAAATTATAATTAATTTATAAATCTGAAAATGTTAAGAAAATTAAGAGGTACTGAACAATTTACTGTTTGTTCATCAGGATATCGGGACTATGACGATTAGTACTCTTGAGTGTAAATTTAATCTTTGAATACTTATTAATTTCCCACCTTCAGCTAAAACTATTGTCATCGCACGCACTACTACTACTACTACTACTTTGCCATCACTCGGATTCGAGTATGACGATCATCCAGCTATGATACAATATGAGTTATTAAGGTTAGTGAGCTCTGAGGTGACTAAAGAGGCTGATACGGGAGGACCGACAGGGTTGTCCATGTGCTGCACGTGTAGTGGGCTACGTTTAGTGCGGAAGGGGCGGGGGCAGCGTCTTTCTGGCATTGACACTTGTCTGCCTCGTTATGCAATAGGGCTAACTCGAAAGTATCGACACCTTCTCGTGTGGTGGTGCTCCTCTGAGCAGTGGAGTAATCGTCTCCTACTGTAGGTGAGGGGGTCGATTTAGCACTTTTTCAGGTTTCTCTTAACACTATCCTTATACCTTTTCAGTTGCCCGCCAGCATTACATTTACTGTTTGTTAGGCGACTGTAAAGTAGCTGCTTTGGCAATCTACTGTCACCCATGTAGATAAAATGGCCAGTCCAACCTAGTTGTTCGTGGATAATGGTCACCTCCATACTCCTACAGATGGTGTTGGTGAGAATACTGACATTTGTTCTCTTGTCTTCCCAGCAAACTCAGAGGATGGAACGTAGACTATGTTGGTGAAATTTTTGAGTGCCTTGTGGTGCCTCCTGTATGTGACCCACTTCTTGCTGCCACATAGCAGGGTGGGGAGAACAACTGCTCGATGTAGTAAATGTAACTTTGTAGATAATTTCAGCTCCCTACAGTTGAAGACTTGAGATGCACATCTGATCCGATGCTGAACCTCTTCATCAATGTCCACAGTGGTGGACAGGTGGGAGCGAGATACCAAAAGAGGGTAACATTAGAGAGGGTAAAATCGTTCAGCTGGATGGATGGTGGAGGTGTGGCTGAACCAGGGGCAGGCTGAAAGAGAATCTGAATCTTCCGTAGATTCACCTCCAGGCGTAAGTGCTTTGATCTCCTGTAGGTTGCGTTCAGTGTGAGCAACAAGGGCGAGGCGTCTGGATACTGAAGCTCGGTAATGGAAGCTGCCGACACCTTTGTTCCTGCCTGAAATCGTTATATGTTGAAAATACCCTTCGTCCGATACTCGTTGTCCACCCGGTCGGCTAAATTAGCACTGGCACAGGTAAGAAAGACAACCAAGAAAATGGAAGAGGTGGTTGGTGCCGGTACACACCCTTGTTTAACCCCCGATTGGATGGGGAAGAACTCAGACTGGGTGCCATTGTGCAGGACACTGCCATTCATGCCATCGTGGAGTTGCCTCACAATGTCGATGAATTTTGTTAGTCAGCCAAAACGGCTTCCCTGTTGACCGAGTCGAAGGCCTTGATTAGGTCGATGAAAGCCGTGTACAGCTTGTGCCGCTGTTCTCTGCACTTTTCCTGTATCTGACAGGCTTACCCTTCCAGAAGAAGATATAGCCAGACCCCCATTCTGTGAGTTGACCCTCATCTGTGAGCTGGGACTCTCTAGTGGCTGCTATGTCAATGTTATACCTAGCCAGCTCTTTGCCACAAGGGCAGTTCTTCTTTCAGGATGCTCATTTGTGCCATTATCTGGAAGGGACATGACATTTCATGCAGTGACCATAAGAGATTGTATAGTTTGTTTTTGTTCTGATTTGTGATTTGAATTGTGTTTTCGACCACCATAAGGATAACCTTACTGGGTGCAGTTGCCCGGTCAGATTGTTTTTGTTTTTTTAGGCAGGCTATGTTTAGGGAACTTTTTCTAGCCCCCCTCCCCATGTGGAGTGAGCAGAGGACTCCTCGAAAGGGCTGCTCAGTCACACAGACAGGACCGGATTGCACCATTGCCTAGATCCCAGTGTGTAAATGACCTTCTTATCTGTGACGCCCACGTGCAGAGTTGTGACTAGACTCCCTGCAGTCATCTCTGCCTGTCTCTGTCGCCACTTGTCTGTTGCCATAGGACTTTTGGGAGTACTGTATAGGGATTTTGATGATGATGAGCTGGATGATGGCTGCACATGAGTTGATTTATGCAGCAAAGCAGGAGCGCTGGCTACAACCACAAATCTTGGCTCTCCCTTTCCCTGATCCAGGGGTGCACGTGTTGCAATGACTGGGGAGAGGGAGAGCTGCAATGGACTGCCGATAGTCCAGTTTGTTCGATTTCGCCTCAGTAGCCGGTCCGTCGTGCACTGCCTTCGTCTGCTGGTGTAGTTGTTGGGTTCCCGTGGTGGTCTCCTCTTCTGCCTATACTGCCGTTGGGGTCTTTTTGGAGCTCTGTAAACATGTCTGCCTGATACGGGGCTCCACCGCAGATTTTTCATTCGGGGTTTACTCCTGTAGCATTATACCTACCAAGGTTAATCCGCAAGGCAGTGGACAATGGTTGGTAGGCACCAAGAAACTAATCCAAAAAACTTTTCATCTTGTTTTCACAGCATGAGATGGATCACTACCAGTTTAAGCTGTGGAATTAAGAACAGCACTAGGCTTCAAAATAGCTCTAAAAAGGACTACTGTATGAAGAACATGGAGGGATCCCACAGAGGCAACTAGCCTCCTTCCCCTTGGCATGACCATCTCCATTGGATGGCTGGCCATTAGGTAAATAAGGTAGGTAAATCTACTGTACATGGTTTGCTAACCAGATTACTTCCCACGGCTTCTACAATAATTGCTGAGCATATACAGTCTGTGATAAAAAATTGGCCAATAAAACAGAGCAATAATGTACATTACAGGCAAATTAAACTACTGTATAAGTTAAGTTCCTCAACAGATCCTACTACTTTAAGAATTGAAGGCAATAGCCCACAATCTCCTCCTCTCCCTGCACTCTCATACTAGACTGAATATAAAAAAATATAAAAAAGAATGACAATGATTTGTAGTTGAATCGGCTTGTGACCCCGTCCCGCTGTGCCAAAGGAGCCACTGATAATGAAATCCTGTCATGGCCTCAGTATTGTTAACACCTGAAACATACAATTGGGGAGAAAAAAGAAAATACATCCATCAAACTGTCCCCTTTGTGGAATTAGTAAAGTGAATGTGAAGATTATCTAACAATCTAAGCAAATCTTCCATCCAACATTCCAGAGAAACACCAGTTAGGTATCCCTCACTACTCGAATTGGTTAGGTTCCTGAAAAACAATTTAGTACGTGAATTTTCATATGGCAAATAAAAGAACATACAACATGGGAAAAATAGAGTTCAGTTCCCCAATGACAAGAAAGCTCCAATATCATACAGCAAAAACATGAAATCATTTCACAAACAACAAAAAACTACCTAACTAAAGATAAATATAGTACACAACAACTTTACTATCTAACACATTAAAAACATTAACAAAATACTATCTAGATGAAAATATGCACCGAAAATCATTAAAGAAAAGCTAAATGAAAGTTTAACGCAACTGTTATTTGCATATATACAGCCAGCGTGGCCTCAAGCATAGCAACCCAGCCAGGCTGGGGAAGCCGTCTCTGCCGACCCTTAGCAATTCTCCTCCTCCTGCTCTCACGCACAAAGAAATTTTTATTCCCTTTATGTTTTTGACCATATTATAGTCATGTACAGTGTGTAGGATTGTGTGTGCATGCAACTGATTAAAAGAGGTGAAGAAACTTAAGTTAGTTTATCTACCCAAAATTTCGAGTTGAAAAATTAAATCCCCACCCCCCCCCTCCTCGTGCTAACTCTCACTGGCACACAAAGAAATTTTTATTACCTTTGTTTTTTAACGTATGGTAACAAGTTTTTTTTTAATGCAAAGGCCAGGTGGGCAGTGTTCCTGATGATGTGACACTGTGTACACAAACTTGTTAAATTTTTGTTTTGTTTTTATGCTTTCATTATTACTATTTATATGCTTACAAAATGGCATATACTGTACTACCTATAGATATCAATTCAAGTTAATGTCACTGGCAGTATACTCTCATCACTCATGTGGAAGCAGAATTTATGCTGGAAGCAGCTTTGAGAACTAACTCCAGTAATCCTGTTAATAATGGTATCTTTTATTCTTTTGAGAGCTCACCTTTGGTGATTTTTCTCTGTAGTCATAAGTGATTGTGGCACCGTCGGCATAAGTTACAGACTGAAGCCGCAGAGAGGTGACATCGTATTCGTACTCCTCGGACAAGTTTCCTCGGGTCCATCCAGTGATATGTCCCCAATGATCATAACTAACATTGCTAGGAACCAAAGGTGACACTGGTACCCAGTTGACAGGCCGCCCGACAGAGTCATATGTTATGTTGATAAGCATTTGGCCCGAGACTGAGAGCAGCGTCTCTGATGACGAGGCTGGGTCATAGCTCAGGGTCAGGAGGTCGGCGCCATTCACCCTAAGTGTCCCAGCAACCTGTGTAAAAGATAGTCGGTTACTTACTAATTTGATCAAAAAAATAGAACCAATTACTACATACATTAAGATAATAAATATCATATGGAGAGAATAAATATATGGAACTAATAAAACAATGAAAATAGAGGAAAGAGAATGGGAAGATACAATACTGTATGCGATAGTAACAGGGAAGGAGAAGAAATGGAATGAGGGGAAGAGTGGGTTAGAGATAAGAAGTGAAGGGAAGGGAAGGGGAACGAAAAATGAGGACGAGAAGAGAGAGGAAGTTAGAAGAAAGGGGTGTGGAAGAAAAGGAACCATAAGAAACAGGAAGATTAAAAATTAGGAAGAAAGGGGAGGGGAAGAAAGAGGATGTTAAGAGATGATAGGATATATAACAAAGGAATGATAAGGAAAGGATGGTGCAATATGGGAGGAGGATAACTAGATAAGAGCCATTTTGGTGTACACTACTGTACTGCACTTAGATTCAGTGGGAAAAAGTTTTTCTCCTGAATTCATATTCTGGTGGAAATCTTTCTTGCAGCATACAAATTTTTAAGAGTATTTTTCCAATAAATATTCCTTACATTACCATTTATTTACCTTCATGCCATGCCCAGCAACATGTTGGGTGGCAGGGGAGTAGATCCACTCATACCGATTGACAAGTTCTCCACTGATGTGTGTCTGCTGGCGAGACAAAATGGGGAACATCTCTGCACTGATCTGGTTAGTAGACTCCAACACTCGGTAGGAGGTTCTCTCCAGAGATACCTCATGACCCCAAGCTGTCACCAGCCGCAGCTGTCCCTCTCCACCTATGTCTGCCACTGCTTCCACAGGCCCTGCAGTGAGAGTAAATACATACTGTACTGTTTAAGTGACTCAAGCATTATATGCCTTTAGAAGCTATGTCTACTCAGCACTATTGAAGGCTCATATAAATCACTGATATGTTCTTAATTATTGGACCACTCTCTCAAAGGGAGAATGGACATAACTGAAATGTAGTTTGGGTTTATGCAAGGTAGGGGGAAAACAGAGGCAAAATTATGGCCAGGCAACTACAAGAGAATATACATTACAGTATAGGAAAGGAAAGAAAGCTATATAGTAATATCCCCGATAGGCAAAATCTTCAATCCCCAGAATATTCCAATACGGGCATTAGCCGATTTACATCGTACCGAACGGCATCATTTCGATATAAAGTTGTTGAATAATTAGGGAACAATATTTGATATAAGTTGCTAAAGTATGCTAGAACGTTGCGAGCATCAATGTGGTGTCCTCCTAGCCCACATTTTCCCAGCCCGACAAAATTCAGTCATATGCTTTCTGCCTTGGTGACAACAACTGGTGCTGCTCCATTGACAAAAAAAGAAAGATCACACTCCTGATCCACCTATATGACTCATGATAAATATGTGGAATAATCCACTTAACTAAAGTCACTTAATTATAAGAACAATTCATCTCTAACAATACAGAGTACTCATTGCAGAATTAGTAGGTATAACCTGTAATATTTGGTTATTTGATCACTCCCATGAAATATGAGAGGTACACAAACAATTCAGCTATTGGAGTGGACTATTTACTGGAATTTGTTCCAAAAAGCTTAAATATTTACCTATTATTATAATACATCATTAATTTATGGTAAGATGGCTGTCAAAATAAAAATATTTTTAAATTGAACTGAACATTTAACAATGGGGTTGTATTTCTGAAAAACCTAAGGTAAAGCAAAATTATCACTAAGCGAGGGATAACAGCGAAGCGAGGAGGGAGAGACAAACAAAATAGAAGTCACTCGATTTCCTCACCATGCTAAGATGTATAAATACCAGAAATAAAATCCTCGTGGCACTTAATTTTTCAGCTATTACAACACAAATTAGTGGAGCCTTCTCTGTGCGTGTTTACAGCCGATTCGCCACGCAAGAAGATGCCGGTAGCAATGCGTGTGATGGAGGGTGAGGGAGGGGGTCTTGAGAATTGCAATTAAATGCCAGGTAGCGACGTGTCCCCCTAATATTACGTATTTAAGCAATTATTAGATGTTTTAATTGCCTGTATGTTGGCCTGGCCTGGCTTTATACCTAGGTATAAAGCTAGATGTCGCATTCTGGATTGAACAAAAAATACATATGTCTACCTGAAATTATGAGTGATAAATAACTGTTCCGAGTGATAACTCCGGCACTTCACGGTCTCGGGAATTAAACCTTTTTTCCCAGTAAGTTATTAATATCGATATATGATGGATCGTACGATGGCTTATCAAAGTCCCTAACCCTATCGTATCACGGTCAACACCTGTACCTTGTTTGAGTGGTTATGAAATAATATTATGAAAGCTCAAAAACCATTGTAAGAGTAAATGGTGAGGAATTTGAAGAAAAAATGGGGGGTTCATCATGGGACTGTCTTGAGCCCCCTTCAATTTATCATGGTGTTGGAGGCAATATAACTGGGCTTTAGGACTGGCCTGCCCTGGGAAATGGAATGAAGGAATACAGTCAAAGGATTTGAGAATGAATGTGGCAAAAACAAAAATATTGATTAGTAGCATGGATGAGAGACCCATGTTGGAAAGTGAAAACTGGCCATGTGCTGTCTGTGAATGCAGGTGTTGATAGCAACTTGATAATATGATTTACGTGTGGATGATGCATACACAAAAGGTGCAGTAACGTGGACAGCAGACTATGATATGTTGCTGCCTTTAAGTGGTCTTTATACACAAGTAACCATGTAACCTTAGCAAGACTGGAGAAACTCAACATTGGAGATACATTATGTCCCTGGACTGTGTCAATGAGTTATGTTACCTGGGGAAAATTATCAATGTTGTAAGAGTCACAAGTGGTTGGAAGATGTTTCAGTTGCTGCCTCTATTGAAGGCAAGAGGACCTTCCCTCCACATGAAAGGGAAAATATGTATGCAACTGATGCGAGAAATGTGATGTTGTAGGGCAGTGAAAAATGTGCAATTAAAGAGGATGGCATAAGCGGACTTTAGCAAGCTGAAATGAGAATGGTGAGGTGGATGTGCTATGTGACACTGAAAAAAAAGGAAACCTTGTTGAGAGCTAAGAAGGCAGCTGTGTATTGAGAATGTTGGTGAAGTTCTGTGGAGAGGTAGGTTAAGATGTGGAGAGAACGACTAAATCCATCTGGGTCAATAAAAACATGAGTCTAAATGTGGAGGGAAGGAGAGCCAGGGGCTGGCCAAGTATGAAATGGAGAGAGGTTGTAAGAACTGCCATTAAAGTTAAGAACCTAGGAGGCTGCAGGAGACCATGCAGCATACTGTAGAGAGAAGCCATCAGGTAATCATGGCTATCACACACAAGCATGGAAAATGGCCATAAAATATTGATTATGATATTTGAGAACTCTATAAACTCTTATTTGACAATGCTCTAGCACTGTATTATTTTTCTACTAACCTGAGTTGTGAGTTAAGGTATTTCCTCGCACTCTTGTCTTCACTGGACTCTTCCCATCCCGTGTAACAATGACCTCGGCCCCTCTTGTACTTAGGTCGAAGGTTAATTGAATGATCTGACCAGTTGGCAAGACTGCTTGTGTTAGACGGCCTTGTTCGTCATAGTCATAACTGTAGGATCGACCAACGGCCTCAATCTTAGAGCGCATCAGACCTGTGGCACCGTGGTAGCGGAAAGTAATATTATAGCCGTCTGGAGCCACCAGTTGTTGCAGCATCTTATACATTGATAAATTAATCTTTACTCGATCATTCTGTGGGTTTTCAATTGCTGTGACATCTCCAAAGTAGTTGCGGATGAGTTGGAATCTGTTACTTGCACCGTCAGTCACTGTCAATAACTTTCCGGCACTAGAATGAATGCTATATGAAAATTTGTAAATAGTCCGGCCTGTGACGAGGTTTCGAGTTTCAACGTGCTGACCATACCTGTTGAAGACATATACCTCGTGGGCATCTGGGGAGTATATCTCGTACTGCTTAAGAACATTAAGCTCTGGGAGGACAGTTCGCACAGATCTAATGCGGTATCCAGCTTGATCACTGATGTGAAGAACACTGTCTGGTGTAACAGCAATGGATGATATGGAAGAGAAGATGGCAGAGGAGGCAGAGACATTGTCAAAGGTATGGCAGTAACAAGTTGGGTCTCTACAGTTACAACGAGAATCTGCACCAGCAAAGATCGAGATACGGCCATCACTAGTAATGATGCGTACTCGGTTAATACGTTGGGTGTCGCTTTCAGCAACATACAGCTCCCCTGCACAAAAAATATAAATAAATGTTAACAGACATGTAATACTGAGGTCCTGAGTGTTTTAGTATTATTAGTATAGAAAGACTTCTGACAAAGAATTAAACAATGATTTTGGACATGATAGGAAATACAGTACTCTTTGTATTAAATTATTAGGTATTTATGTATAATTTGTTCTACTTGAAAACTACTATAACGATTATCTGAAAAATTTAAATACAAGTTATATTTTCCTAGAGAACACAGAGAACAAACCTTGGGGTGAGAAGGCAATGGATTGTGGATTGAGGAGGAGTGCAGTCCGGGAAACATCGGGAGGATCGTGAAGTGGGGTTGGGCAATTCAGTGATCGTCCACTCAACACCTGAAAGTCAAGTTCATATAAGTTTAAGATCCTTCTTAATACTTGAAGACAAATTTGGCAATTAATCCCTTTAGGGGTATAACAAGGAACCCTCCCAACCTTGTAAAGCCGATCCAGAAATATGGGTTTTATTTATTTATAAGCTAGCTTATACTTTTAGTACAAAGAAGTGTTGTTAACAACTTCTTTTGAGTAAAAATTGTGAACTCTTGGACACTGAATGTGATGGCTCCAAGTATGAATTCCTCCAAGTCTAGACTTAATTAACACTTGAAAATTTTCAGATACATTCATGTACCTGCCCATGCCCAGTATTTGTAAAAAATATGCAATAGAGAACTGTTGGAGTGCCTAGCAAGCCAGCAAATGGTAAAGATAATAAGTAAGTCTATGATAGGCTTCCATACCTGGACCCGATTGTCTGGGGTGACTCTAAGAATCAGGTGATCATCAAGGATGTGAAGTGAACCATCCAGTGGGGAAATTGCCAGTTCAGTGGGCCAGCGGAGGTGAAGCTGATCCATGTTGATGGTGCCATTGCACGGGACAGGTGCCCAATGGGAGCGGTGATCGTGACCACCAATAATTGTGAAGATGGTGCCACCAGTGTCCACCACACGGATGTTAGTCCCATCAGCAATGTAGACTTCCCCAGTTGATGAGATGGCAAGTCCTGAAGATAATTAACAGCATCGTAAGTATTGCCGGGATCATTTCAAGGATGATAATCAATGTATAGCAACTAATTACATAATTACAAATACTGTACAGTATACTAATTACACTCTTCACATAACAGTTTGGCCCAACTGTGTCAGTGTTGATGTAACTAAGAAAATATTAGTTTTACACGAAACTTATTCATAGTTAGCATTCAAAGCTGCAACCATTTGTCAAGCAAACTTCCAGCTGCTCAATAGAATATAGTGGGAATATAAATATTGGCTCCATTTATTTCTCAGAATATAGGTAATCTGGGGGTCATCCAAAAAGAGCGGAAAATTCTATTTCATCTTTACTCATGATTAGTTGACCAACAAAAGCCCGAACTTTAGGACCCACATCCAATTACAATCCACAAGGAAGAGGGTAATCTACTCAAGAACAATTGAGGTAAAGACAGTCCTATCCAGATTAAAGCACTGAAAAGGAAGAGCAGTTGCATTTAGCTCTCAATAAAAGGTAGAAATAAGCAGGACGGTGAACACATAATCTGTACAGGTGGTTGGAATTGAAAGATTAACCCAGTGATGACAGTTTGGGACAGGCAAATGTGGATCATGAAGTGAGTGGCTTGTGTGACAGCAAGACATATCACCCTTCAGTGGTAGCTGTTGCCTCTAAGACCCCATTTTTGTTTGGGATGGGCAGGTATGAACTAATTATTCTTAGTTTCAACCAACAAAGTCGAGGGGTCTAGATTTTCAACCCTTAAGACTTTGGCTTGTAATACTTGAGTTGCCCGAGCCAGACATAAGCACAAAAAAAAATTTTTGAGACAGGAGAACTTATATTAATATTATTACTGTACTAACTCATTCTTGGGATAGGTGAACCTTGCATTAATAGACCTACAATTTAGATCATTACATACCAAACTGTAGGCTCATCCTTGAAATACTTAATTTTATGTAGTAACTTGTCCATTAGCCAGAATCCCCATCAGCTGGAACTTTCCAATACCCCAAAATGAAATTGGCTCATAATTTTTCCAGGAAATAATGAGTAATTTCCAGAAAATTTATGAAAAAATGGCAAGAAAATCTCTCAAAAAATTTCTGCTCCAGGCCAGGGGAGTGATGAAAGATTGCAATGTGTTCCTGGGCTCTAACGAGCTGGGTGCGATGGGAAGGCCACTTGGGTAATGCTGCGATTGGCTAATGCTGTCATGTGACTGCATGGGATGCCTGTGATAGACTAAAGCATCTTCCAGATTATCCCCCAAGTGTAGCATCAGGGCACACTTAGTTCATTGTCCACAGCCACTCTATAAGGTTGATCTCTTGCTCGCTCCTATTTGTCCATAAACTTGCAATGTGCAGTACTGTACATTACTGCTCCAAGACACAATCAGCCAAGAATACAACGTTAAAGCCACGTTAAGAAGTAAACAATGATAACTGTGTGTAATTTTACTGTAAATTAACATTGTTTGTGTGAACACAGCACATAGCAATGGACAGTGTTTGCATACTGTAGCATTGTGTGTAGTGTTTGTGTGTGAGTACAGTACTGTGTACTGTATATGTATAAAATACAATACAATGCTCAAAACTACAGAGAAAACCTATGGCACCAAGAGGTCGAAGAGAGGCCCAGTGAAAAGACTGTCAGTCAAAGAAAAATTGGACGTTCTCAAGAAATTTAAGAAGCGAGTGTCAGTGAAAGCGTTTATGGATGAGTATGGGGTGGGCAAGTTCACCATCTACAGCGTGAAGTATGCCAAGGGGAATTTGAGGCGACAAGAAAAAAAAGCTTTGCCAGGCGCAGGTGATGAAGGTAGGCTCAAACAGACTGGTATAAGTGCTGTAAAGTATGAGAAAAAGGATGCTGATGTGTACAGAGACATAGCAGAGACATAGCATAGCATTGAGCTCCATGATGCCACCCGGTGCTTCGCTACACTGTACTGCTGGAGTTGCCCGATTGCTGTGGGAGCTTTGGGGAGCTCTATAAATTCTATAGGCGCCACAGGATTTCCAACAAGCGAGTGGCTGGCGGGAGCGCTAGTGCTGATGTGGCTAGTGTTCAGCCATTCAAAGAAGAGTTGCAAAAACTCATCCGTGATAATGACTTCAGGAGGTATGTGATGTACAATGTGGATGAGACAGGCCTCTTCTGGAAGTCCCTGCCCAACAACACCACAGCATCCTGGCAGGAAAGCAGCACTCCTGGACTCGAGCAGTGAGTGTCAGTACTGCTGTGTGCCAGTGCTGCTGTGTGCCAATGCTGCTGGCACCCATACCCATGGTGGTGGGAAATGTACAGAGGCCAAGAGTGCAGAGCAATAACATGGATCATCTTCCTGTGTCCTGGCTTGGTAACAAAAAGGCTTGGTTTAACTGGAACATCTTCGATGACTGTTTCCACAATGTCTTTGTGCATGTTGTAAGGTATTATCAGATGACATTCCATGGCATCCCCAGGGGAAAGGTCAAGGCTTTGCTCCTCCTTGACAATGCACCATCCGAGTCAAGTTCTTGCCACCCACCCAACCTCACCTTACTCATACAGCCCATGGACTAGGGTGTCATTCTAGCTTGTAGTCAGCACTACAGGCACCACCTGTTGATTGACGTACTGGTGGTGGAACCAATGTCAGAAAGGATGGGAGACACCCAAGGGCCCTGAACATTTTAGAACATCAAAGATTACAATATCAGAGATGCATTTGTCAACCTGAAGGCAACCTTGAGATAAAATCATGGAGACGACACTTAGAAATGTTTTGAAGTAGCTCCTGAATGGTGGTGGTGATACTGCTGCTGCTACTACAGAAGCTCTGTTACTGCAGGAAGCTGCTGACTTCAAGGGCCTCGAAGTGAAAGAGGCCCACACACTTTCGCATAGTGTGTGGATGCTGACAATCCTGGCTATGGTGCCCTCACCCAGGAGGAAATTGCTGCTGGTGTCATCAGGGCCTAACAAAGAACACGAGGAGGCAGAGGACGATGGCGAGGAAGAAGTGGTGGAAGTTCCAACCACCAGTCTCAGCGAGGCAAGGGCACATCTGGACAGCTTCCTAGATTTTATGGCCAACACTGACGTCCTCCGCCTCCTCCCCTTTAACCAGCACATTTGGGAGATGCGGTCAGTCATCACTGATGAACTGCAGATGAGGACCAAGTTGAAGCAGCGTAAGATCCCCGCTCCAGTCCCCAGGTGTCCTAGTGCTGTCTCCCATGGCAGCTTGCCAAGCACCAGTGGTGATAGTGTTTCTGGCCCCAGTCCACAACCTTCAACATCAGAGATAACATACATACCTCCCTTGCCATCGCCATCACCACATGCCACGTCATCACCACGACCCAGAACTTCATCGGCAGTGGTATTAATTCATGTGATTCCTGATTTGCCTCCGTCCTTCGTGGTGGGAGAGGACAGTGACAGTTACACCTCATCTGCCACAGCAGATGGTACAGGACAAAGCAGGCCATCCTGTATCATACAGTATCACCATTTGGCCTGCCTGTATCACAAGCTCAAACCAACAGCACCTGCTGGGGAGTACTCTATAAATTTTACTTTGTTTATTTATATTGTGTAATGTTTTTTTGTTTACTGTACAATACTGTATTTACAATATATTTTGTGTACAGTGGTGTTCACAAACATAAATACAGCTCTGAGTTTGTCCATGCAAGATACGTATAGTAGATTAGACTCTCAGAAAACATTCCCCAGCACTGAGACGTAGTTTAGAACCTCGGAAATCTTTCTCCAGTACCCAGAAAAATTCCAGGGATGTGGGATTTTTCCGGGTTTCAGAGAGTCGTCTTGGTAACCAGAAATCTCTCATCCCAGTCGGAGCTCTGCACCAATTATTCTATTTTGGCTAATGGGGATATCACGTTTCCCTTGAATACTGTACTCCATTGAATAACTACCCACATGATACTCTTACATGTATAATTATTTTTGTAAAGATAGTTGAACAGGCAAACCTCACAATACCAAAATTACTCTTTTAATGAGTTAAGCTCTCATTAACAAGCTTACCTTTAGGATAAGTTAGCCTGGCATGGATAGCATAACCTCTATCACCACACTTGTTCCTATCCCCTGGGAGGCAGCGCTGACCAGAGCCTACCACGGGAATGGTGTTGTGGTGTGGGTCTTGCACATTCTCAGTTGTCTTCAGCTTCAGCACCTGGTGAGCTTCAGGGTCACTCACATAAACTGACCCATCCAACGGTGACACAGCAACGTGGTACCGGTATGATACACGAGTCTCACTGTCGAATAACAGGACCAAAAGTTTATTTATTGTTACATAAAGGAAAGTTTAATACAAAACTTCATCAATTACAAGACACATACATGTCCGGAATGTTGTTCTATAATGCAAAGTTTAAGATTCTCTAACAATTATAATACAATTAAATTAATACAAGAATATGAACTGAACAATGATTATGTAAACTTGGAGTTGAGGCCATATTGCACTGGTGAGGATAATATTTTATAATCCTGTATGATGTGTTTTGCAAATTGTAAATACAGGTATTATATTAATTGGTGCACAGCTGTCAGGTAGAAGCTTCTTACACTTATTGAGCATAAAATTAGTTATTATTTACAAATAACAAATAAACTGACTGTAATACTCCATACAGTGTGCAAATGTATTAAATTACACTGTACTGTACTGTGAAATGCTCAGAAGCATTTATTTTCCAATGCAATAATCAGTTTGATAAAAGTTTATCAGCAAGACCAATTACAAAAATTCCCACTTGTAAATCATTGCTTTTAACTATTTAAGAGCTAGGTTCTAACAGATTTCTGCTAAGAGCTATGCATACTTTATTTAATTCTATTCACCACTGATCGGATTGTTAGCAACTTGGGCGGTTGGTTATGTCTCTGTTACAAACTGTTGGCAAGTACAGTACTGGGCATGTACTGGTTCCAGAATGTATCTGTACCTGCGCCAGTGTTGGCCAAGTCTGGTCTTCAATGAGCTCACTCGGTACCGTCACAAATCTCTCTGGTTCCAAGAGCTGTGACCCTTGTTGGGCAAGCATCCGTCAGTTCCAGGTATGTAATACATTCTATCAAGTAGTGCCTCTGAGATGTTTATACACTTATACACTTCAATTAGGTCACCCTTTGCCTGTCTCTAGTATAAGTTAGGCAGTTGGAGGCATTCTAATCTGTCTGGGTAGCTGAGGTTCCGTAGAGCAGGAAACAGTCTGGTGGCCCTCCTTTGGACTTTTTCAATCAATTGACAGTCTCTAGCATATCTCGGGGACCAGACGGAGTGCCAGTACTCCAGACGGGGAACCACTTCACTCTTGAAGATTGTGACGAGGGACAGACCATCTCGATATCTTAACGACCTTTTTATAAGACTTACTAGTTTCATTGCTTGATTCATCTTCTCACAATGGCCCAAGAACTTAAATTCCTTGTTGACTTACATACCCAGGTCCTTTTCACACTTGGTCTCGATTAATGCAGTTTCTTCATCCTGTTGGGACATGTGATACGACTACTTACTGCTGGTGCGACCTACGTTCATCCTCTTGACATTGAATCTTGGCAGCCATTTCTTTGACCATTTTTGATGCTCATAGAGATCTTTCTGTAGCTCTTCACAGTCTGTTTGGTTCTTAATTTCCCTGAATAACTTGGCATTGTCCACAAACATTTGTATGGAGGAGTGTATAATTTCTGGCATGTCATTTATGAAACAAAAACAAACAACGGGGCCAATACAATGCTCTGTGGTACCCCACTTGTCACATTGACGATTTCGTGACATTAATCACCACACACTGCTTGCGATAGTGAAGTCTCAATCCAATCCATGCTAGGACATTTTTCTGACTCCCATACCTTTCCAGTTAAATTTTCAGCCTCTCGTGGGGTACGCTGTCAAAGGTCTTGCTAAATTCAACATTCTTACCCAATTGTAAACCTGTACAACAATTTTACTAAATAATAATAATAATTATTATTATTATTATTACAGTACTGTATTACTATTATTGTATTATTATTATCCTTCCATGATTTCTTCACCCACTCACACACCTGAGAATTGGTGGACTGGTTCATTCCTCCTGTGGGTGTGAGGCCATGATCTGAATCTCCCATCCACTCGTTCCATTGTTCATGTATGTCTTATTTAAAAGGATTACTTATGGATACACGGAAAGGTTGTAACTGGCTCATCACTCCACCAGGAATGACAGTTAACTGGGTCTTCAATTCTGCCACCCCTTTTTTAAAAGGTCTCCATTCTGTGTACTATAAACTGGTCCACCAGGTCACCGTGTTCTACTATTTTTAACCACAATTTTGTGCCACTTATGTCCATCCAGCCTTTTAGATCAACATGAACAAATATACCAGGTTTTTTTTTCTTTTTGGTGAATTTTCCTTTTAAATATTAAAAATGGCAAGAGAAATGTTTCTGGTGAGACTGTAGTAGACAGTGACACTTGTAAGAGCTCAGAAATGATAACTGATAAGCATTGATGAGTCGGGTGTACCATTATCCTGAACAGAGTCTAATCGTCTAGAGTTATCAATATTATCAATTGTAATTCCAGCTCATGTATTTATAATAATTCCTTTCTTAGTTAATTAAAAGTAAAAATAGTGTATTTTAAGTAAACAATAACATACAGTACTGTATATTAAATTTTGGAGCTGGCTTGGTAGAATTTAGCCTATTAGAGGTGGCAACTGGGGTATTTATTAGCTTACAGGGGAATGCAACTTCACGTATTGGACACAAGGTTATGTTTTTTAACCATTTTTCTGACAAATAAGGGCCTTATATGCTGTGAAGTATGGCACAGTATAATGCAGCCTGGGACAAAAATTTTACTTTGAAACTTCAGGTCTTCGTAAATCAGGGACCGCCTGTCCAGGGTTTCAGGACCATATACCGAAGCAAATTTTCAAGTATCAATAAACATAGTACAGGTGCTGAATAGGGACCTTGTATACCAACACAAAGTCCAAACAAAAGTAAACTCTGTACACCACCAACATTGAAAGCCAACCACCACTCACTTGAGTTTGGCAACAGTGATGACAGTACCATCAGGCTTGATTCTGCGAATAAGGTTGAAGTCCCCAACATACAGAGAACCATCTGGGGCAGCAGCTAGGCATGTGGGGGCAAGAAGGGGGGAGAGGTTGGCTCTCCCCTCACATCCTTCACCACAGTTGACCTCTCTCTGTTCTCCTGTGCCTAATAAGGTTGTTACAAGACGCCGCTGGCCAGCAAGATAGATATTTTGGCCATCACCCTTCTGCAGGATGCCTGGAGATGAAGTAGATTGTAAAAATTGTATGACCATTCATATTTGTTTGCATATAAGTGTGGGTTAAAGTCCCCCATTACAAAAATACAGGCAGTCCCCAGGTTACGAACAAGTTCTGTTCCTGGGGATGTTCTTAAGTCAAAAATGGAAGTCGAAACACATGCATTGTGCATAACCGTACTTATAGAACACAGTTTAAAATCCCACTTTATCATAGCCTAAGTCCTTATATACATCTAAAATCAATCAATTTAAAAGAAAAGAAGAAATAGAATGAGAAAACACAGTAAATGAAAGAAAAAAAGTCACCAGTTAAATAAAATACAGAGTACTACTGTAAAGTTCAACATTGTTCGTATCGGCGGATGTTCGTAACTTTGATACTCCCATCAAGAAACCTTTCGACAAACATCTGATACAAAATATAGCAAACTGAAAAATTTTATGGCTAAATACAAGCTCTTTTTAGACACATGTTCATGATAGTATCCACTTTACAGTATTTTACAGAAACCTCTTGTTCTCAAACTTTTTGGTAGAGAGATATTTTATTGTACTAAAAATAAAGCCGAAGAACACTTACATAATTAAGCAAAATAGAAGGTAATAAAATATTCTTAAAACAGTAATTAGAAGATATTTCCATAAAATGAACATTTCAAAACATAAAATTGTAATGAGAACATGTCATATACTGATGTTCAAGAGTTCATTCTGGTAGTAACTTTGGTTTAAATATAACTATGAAATTTCTTACCCTGATGGTAGTTGTAAGCATGATGGACATGAAGATTGAAGCCACCAACCCTAGAAATGTGGAGATCATTGCCTGCCACCTTAGTTGTCTGATGCTCCCAAATGATCTTTGGGCAAGAAGCATGTTCATAACCCACTGATACCTGCGCCACAGTTACACCATGCACCCGCTGCCTGCAGAGGAGAAAAACAAGACACTATTTAGTTATGCTTAGGTTTATACAATATACAGAAATAAATTTAAAAAAGTAGCAGAATATAATGAAATAAAATATAAAATATAATGGTAAACTAATACTACATAGGTAATGATTTTTGGAGTCTTATCTAAGTTATGATTCATCTAGATTTACAAGAACAGCAATGAACCTTCTGGAGATCCAATAAACAACTGGTAAGTAACACTGTTCAGGCAAAATTATTTTTGCTTCCATAGTTTTTACAAAAAGAAAGTCCCCAAGTCTATCCCTCTATTAGAGAACAACTCTTTCTCTTCTCTGTTCTTGCATGATGGCTTAAAAAACTTGAAATTATGGCCATTTTTGTGGAACATTAAATAGTGCAGTTCAAAGAAATGGTTGGGGGCTTATGCCTTCCATTACAGTATTTGAAAATACAGTGGACCCTCGGTTAACGAACACAATTCGTTCCGCAGAGTAGTTCGTTAACCGAAAATTTTGTTAACCAAATCCATTGTCTCAATGGGATATTGGGGAATTGGTACCAGCTCACAGAAAAGTACATACAAAGTAAAAAAAATGCAGTAAAGTACACTTGCTTTGAGGTGTGTATGTAGAAGGTTCCTGGTTGATGATGATGATGATGAGAATTAGAAGTGGGGGTGGAGGAGAAGGGAGAAGAGAAGGAAGTGGGGATGGAGGAGAAATCACCTTTCAGGGGACCCATGCTTGATGCAGTAATTTCACCAATAAAATTTTAAGTTCGCTAGGTGTAATTCAAGATAATTTTATTTAAGTCAACACTGCACTACATAATATCAATATGTTAAACTAAATTTCAGAATGACCAATAAATTTAACGTAAAAAGTGCAAAAATATTCAAGACACCAACAAAATCGATGTTCACTACACTATATACAACGCCAAACTGACGCCTGGTGGGTGAGTCAAGCGGCTGATGGGCGTACAAAAAATTAGTTCCCTGTAGTACATATATTAACAATATGTTAACTAAATTTTAAAATGACTAATAATTTTAATATAAAAAATGCAAAAATATTAAAGAGCAAAACTGTCTTGATATTTACTCCCCTGGAAACGGATGTAAACATAGAACAGATTACTGAATTGGCAGACTACCCCATCAGCTGATGCTCACAATAAAACTTGTTTGTCGTAAGGATTTCGTTAATCAAAATTTTGTTCGTTAACCGAAATTTCGTTAATCGAACTGTTCGTTAACCGAGGGACCACTGTACAGTAGAAACCCAGTTATTCAGCACCTATAGATATTGAGATAGCCAGATAAAAAGATTTTCCAGTTCATTGAATCTCACACTCAGGATTCCCCCAATAAAACCCTACAATGCACAGTGATACAGGCTGACCTCGCAAACTCGTGTTTCAAAAAATAGACTTCTTTAACACTTATTCCATTCTATATAAATGATGCGGCTTAGAAATAAAGAAAATACAGGTACTCCTCGACTTACGACCTACTCGACTTATGACCACCCGGACATACGACCGCCGCAGTCGTATAAAATATTTTTGAAATTGCGTATTTTCGAGTCCCGACGTTAGTGATTGCGTTGTGTACTGACAAAATTTTCATTTGTAATTCCCTTTAAAATGGCTGGAAAGCGTAAAAGTGAGAGTTCTCGTGGTGCTGAGAAGAAAAAGAGACACCCATTTTAGACTTTCAATGTATTATTTTCGCCTTTTCGTCTTACGACTTGGTCTTCGGTCCGGAACCCTGTCGTAAGTTGAGGAGAGACTGTATAATATAGTCTCCATGCTGTTATGGAGTGGTCCAGATATAAACACACAAAGGGTTTGTAAAGCTGAATGACTGTGTTTCTGTTCAGTATTTATATTCAAAGGCATAAGCAATTCTGACAACCATAATAACTTATCAAGAGTTCATCTGTGTACACTCCCAAATATACATTTTCATCCCTTATTCACGAGGAAACAGCCAGGAAGGCCTCGAGGTCATCTTCACTTACCAGCTCGGTGATAAATATTTATTAAGACACTCCACCACAAACCTTACTTACAGATATTCAAACATTTAAAAATTTACAGAACCTTCATATAATAACTTTCAACTGAGAGTTTACCTGTACACATTTAGACGGTCCCAGGCATAGGTGAATTTTATATTGGGGTCTGCCTCAAAGACCCGAGTGAAAAGGGTGCCCTCGAGAACTATCCTCAAGTGGATCCTCCTCAAGGTGGGTGGGATGTGGTCTGGTGTCAGCTGCATCCTAATGGTTGACTCGTATCCATTAGCCCTGAAGTAAAAGGTGTACATCAACAACAGGAGAGGTTCAATATGAAACATTGGGCATTAGGAGGGAGAGGTTAACAAAAAGGAACAGAATAACTAAGCAAGATCAGGAGGCAGGAAAGTTTTAGAACACTGAAAGATCAACTGGAAAAATTTGCAAAATAAAAGAGTTCAGCTGGAGGAAGAGACAATGGGAGAGAGGTAAATGGGCAGAAGATCCCAACAGAGGATAGAGCTCAGCAGAAGAGAGAGGTTAACAAGAGGGGGAAAAACTAATGGCACTGAGAGAGAGAAATTCACTGGGTAAAAGGATCAGCAATAGAAAGTCAGTGGGAGAGGAAGGTTTATAGGAGAGTTGAGTTAGCTGGAGGAGGTAGTCAAGAAAATAGAGATATCTGCCAGAAGGAGAGGTCAGTCAGGGAGAGAAGTCAGTAAGAGTTATGTCAATGGAAGAAAGAACCAGTAAGAGGTGAGAGCTCAGTAGCAGCTGATATCTGCTGGAGAGAGGTTAGTTTCAGGAGAGGTCAACATCATGGTGTAGTCAGCAGGAAGGACAGGTAAACAAAGGGGCTATACTGTACAGTATTATTAGGGGAGGAAGGGAGGCCCTGTGGATTGAGAACTTAAAATACAATTAGTAACTGCCTATTTTCATAGTGGCAATGAATTCTTTTAATAACATTCTTTGAAAAAACAACTCTTGAATGTGCAGTACAGTACAGTACAGGTAGTTCTTGCTTATCAAAAAGGTTTCATTCCTGAAACCCTTGTGATATGTTACCTGTATTACAATATGTGAAACTTAAAGAGAATTGATTTTATAGTTGAGAATTTTGGGGGTACATGGGCTGATTTTTCCCTCTCTTGTCCATTCATCAACTGAAACATGCAATAAAATTAATAGACATTCCAATTTCTGAAAAACATATTACCTCAGTTGACTCAATTTCGTTACAGTCCTTGCTATTTCTTTTATTTTCTCAGAACGATTCACAACTAAGTGAACAACACATGCAGTAAGTATGTACACACTCGTGTCCAATTTGTATTGTTTGTATCTTGCTTATGTCATTAAATAATGTTTAATTTAGCCTCTAAAATTACACTCTTTCACTATTATTGTACTTGATCAAGGTGTGCTTGGTGAACTTGTTGGTCGGTCTGGTACCAAACTGCCATTGTCTTCCATACTGTGTAGTGGAAGGATGTGTAGTAGAGTGTAAAAGAGTCTCTACACACTTAGGAGGTTCTGATGTAATTAATAGCTACTCAGTTCTTCCCAGTTGGAAGTAATTAGGTGAAAGGTTTGGATATTTTCTTATGATAGCACTGGAAAAATTAATATGTTGAGTGTCAAATATTTTGGTCTAAAAACCTTAATTATGATAAATCAAAATTGCAACACAGGTACAGTATGTGCATTTGCACTAAAAAAGGGCTCCCTGTGTGTCAAATTTCTGAAGCAAGTATATATTGACAACTTTCTTGTATTTGATGCATGTATATAATGGCATGTCCTCTCTGAAACCAATATTTATCATACACCTAAGTAGTTCTCACTACACAGAGAATTCTCTTTCATCAACAAAAAATTCTCTGGAAACTACATCAGAGATAAAGACAATCCACTTCCTTACCTGGATGAATGATAAACCAGATATATCTCTGTCCCTGGGATCTGCACAGACTCCTGTACTGCTTGTGACTCCACCAAGATGGCATCAACATCTGGACACTCTCCTTGGAAAACATTCTGCCAAGTGGCCATCACAACTGGCCTCAGGAGATCATAATCATGGAGTGGGCAGTGGGAAGTTAAGTGTCGCTGTGTGTGGTCATGGTATTCATATGTATGCTCATTACCGGCCAAACCCGTAACCGTCATCACAATGTCGTCCAACACCACTACTTCATTCCATGGCACCATCACACGAATCTAAATGTGGATATTACAGTTACTTTAACAATACATCACTATCAGAAATTGACTAATGTAATCTCAAATATGAAATTTAAGAATTTAAAACAATTTTAATTTATCTAATTTTCCACATATTATATGAAAGTAAATACGTACAGTAAAGAAAAATTGGACAATCAGGCAACTGGCTCAGTGACTATGTGTGGTATTAAGTGATGAGTCTTTGTGTCTGTATGTGAGTTTGAGGAGTAAGTTATAAAGTGACTGTTGAAGAATGACTCAGTGTAAGCTTATTTGTAGACTTAATAACACAGTGTGTTAGAGAAAACTTAAGTTAGTGTACAGATATTTGTAGAAACTAATAAATTAAACAAACTAACAAGTACATGTACTATTAAATGTGTTTTTTGGACACATTCTCAATATGGTATTCAATTTATGCAATCATCCATTTTACAGAAGTCTCTTGGTCTCAAACTGATACTTTACTATAGTAATCATCAACATAAGGCAGAGCTGCAATCACTAGCTGGTAAGACCCACTGTAATGAGTTTTCCTGTGCTGTACAACAGAATGACACAAAATCATGTGGCCCAGGGACCAACAGCATGGCAATCTAACAACTTTGCAAAATAAAGATAGCTTATAACATGGGTCAATAGGATCTTGTGACCACAAAACCTAAATGTTAGGTATTTACAACACTGCTTGTCCCAAAACACTTCAACTTAGCATCCATTGGCCCATGAGAACATATGATACACAAAAGGTATAAAAGCACATGCTGTATATGATCATATATACTGTATACTGTAATGTATTTCAAAATTAAACAACAACAACACTATCTTCCACTTTTAAAACATTCAATCCTCTCTTTTGAGTTACATAATGCTTATGTTTTATTAAGAATTAGCACTAATTTACTTTTTATTTCATGGTAGGAAAGTTTTTTTTTCTCTTGGGTGTTTCCACATAAACACAGTTTCTGTGAGAGAATAAAAGTTCCAATCAGCAGTTGGTTTTGTATGCTGTGGCTGAAAGTGAAAGCACCAATGAGTGGTAACCAACCAATCAATAGCCACTAAGTTGGTACAGGTAACTGGTTGTTCACCAAGCCTGTTTACAAGCAACATGAAAACACATTGTTGTTCCAAGTCTACATTGTTCCAGCTATTTGTGGAATGTTTAGTAATAAAATATGACTAAATATAAATAAATATTACAGAAATATTACAATAACATTGCTAAACCAATATAAGGTCAGTTCTAGAATAAGGCCTCAAGAAAACAAAACTTAAGATCCCTATACTGTAGTCAGGCAGTCCTAAAGTTTTCACCTAATATTTGCTATCTAGGATGCATTATCCTGAATGTCTCTCTGAATGTAACCAGGCTGATTAAGCCAAACCTTAAACAAAAGGATGTAGAGGCTCCAAGATGTTTAGGTACAGTACATCCAAGAGCCCATACATGCCAAGTACTTACCAATAGTGAGTAACAGATGAGACCAACCACCCAACTAGCAAGTGAACTGACAAATGATGGATGGATAAAGTAAAGTATAAATTTAAAACACTAATCCTACAACCCATTCACCTTGCAAGACAATCACAAGCCAAAGTCTTCCTCAGAATTTAAAAAAGGGAGGCCTTTGCTCCACACCAGAGTTGCCATGACCCATTTCCCATTATTTTTCTGCACACATCTTCATGATCATCACTATTATTTAATGACTTTTTCCATGCTTGCATGTGTGAACATCAATTAATTCAGTCAATTTGACCAAGGTCAGCTGACAAAGTCATGAGTTGCTGTTTCCAGTAGAGTCCTTATGCCAGCAGCGTCTGGTGTTCTTAGGGCCAGGCAATCACTCAACTGAGTACTGTACTAACCAGACCTTACTTTGCTGATCAAACAAGAAGCAGTGTTTCCAACATGGTACTAGCCATGATTACCTGATGGCAACTCTCCATACTGCCATTAAAACTCAGGCATATCATTATCTCAACATTCCCAAACTATCTCAGCCTACCTGTATGCAAAACATTGTCAATACTCTTAATACACAGCCACCCTCTTAGGCTTGAATAGGGTTTCCTATCTTTCAATGTCACATTACACATCAATCTCACCATTTTCATATCAACTTGTTTAAGCCTAGTATGTCACTCTCTTTAACTCAAGTTTCAATACCATACAACATCACACATTTCATAGCAGTTACATAAATCTTTCCTATCACACGAAGGAACAGCACTACTGGAAGAAAACTTTTCTCCTGACAGGAGGGAGCAGATCTTCCAAGGGTGATCAAGGATTACCAGCTGGAAGCCCAACTAACTTGTTCCTAGTGCCCTATAGATCTACCCATGGAGGTAATGTTTAAAGGAGAACCTTCACTACTATTTATTTATTACCATTGTTTTAAAGTTAAGTGAAGATTCTCAGAGCCTCTTCTACACCAAAGGGTGTAAGTTAAACTCATATTGGATAGGTCTATGAAATTACCCATGTTAAACTCCTTTATTTTGTTACACAAGGTTCAAATGGCTCTCAGACCTTTACCATGATTACAGAATTCAGAGAGTTCTCCTCAAATCATCTGGTCTTGAAAGCTGAAATACATGAACCTTATAATCTCAATTTCTCAGTCCCTAAAAACATCATCTCTTATTTATGACCAGGTAACCATGAAATTTTCCCCATCCATCCAAAAGTTCAGATTGTCCTATAATCCTACTTCAAAATCCTTTAAAAATTAGTCAATCTGTCATTCATTGTAAGAACTATATCTTCTGTGGTCAAACTTAACCCTGTTCCTTACCACCTATGTTTTTGTGGGAGAATTAGATAAGGCACACAGTTTCATGGAGAAGGTTTATCTGAAAGTGGGCCCCATAGCCACAACAGGAGGAGGTGAGCGCCGTGTAAACAATGGCATTTCTAACCACACCCTGCAAAAGCAACCAAAGCATGGTCAGAGACAGCTGAATCGATCAGGTCAATTGCAATGTGATCACAGTCAGCAGGAGACAAAACTACCGTAGGACTAGAGTGTATAGCTAAGCATTAACCCTGGAAAATGTTAAATTGTAGAAGCAAACAAATTCAAATTCTGAAAAAGAGAGTTAAAAGACTCCTTGAATTAATCATTTTCATATGAAGAGAAGTCTAAAGAAGCTGAAGAAAAATTGGAATGGTATACTTCATTAGCTTGCTTGCTGATCTGTTATTTTTCATGTGCCCAGACCTTTCCTGCCTGAAGCAAGGTGAGGTTACAGTCTCTGTGATATAATAGTAGAAAAATAAATCTTTCACACAAACTTGACTTTAGACTTTTACATACAAGTACCATATTAAATTACTCAAACAAAAACTGCAGTAATTTCTCACCGTTTTGGGGCTGAAAGGAGGCTTGCCGAAAGAGATTGTAACAGTACCTCCTCCGTTGACCATAATATCAAACCATCCATCTCGTCTTGTTAGAGTGAATCCTTCCAGGCTCTCACCGGTTGCCACCCTCAGGCTCACAACGCCCCTGCCTGCACGAGTCACTACACGCCCACGGACCACAGCCGCCCTCCTGAACCACACCAGCACAGATACTCATCACCCACCCGCAACACACCCTATCACTCATAGTGGGTGGATAGATGAAAGCATTAAGATGTGGGGACAAGGGGTGGATTGGCACAGTGCTGCTTGGAGGAGTTAAGAGAAGAGAAGAGAAGAGAAGAGAAGAGAAGAGAAGAGAAGAGAAGAGAGAGAAGAGAGAGAGAGAGAGAGAGAAGAGGGTGAGAGAGAGAGAGAGAGAGAGAGAGAGAGAGAGAAGAGAAGAGAGAGAAGAGAAGAGAGAGAAGAGAAGAGAAGAGGAGAGAGAGAGAGAAGAGAGAGAAGAGAAGAGAAGAGAAGAGAGAGAAGAGAGAGAGAGGGAGAGAGGAGAGAGAAGAGTGAAGAGAGAGGAGAAGAGAAGAGAAGAGAAGAGAAGAGAAGAGAAGAGAAGAGAGGAGAGAAGAGAAGAGAAGAGAAGAGAAGAGAAGAGGAGAGGAGAGAGAAGAGAGAGAGAAGAGAGAAGAGAAGAGAAGAGAAGAGAAGAGAAGAGAAGAGAAGAGAAGAGGAAGAAAGAGAAGAGAAGAGAAGAGAAGAGAAGAGAAGAGAAGAGAAGAGAGAAGAGAAGAGAAGAGAAGAGAAGAGAAGAGAAGAGAAGAGAAGAGAAGAGAAGAGAAGAGAAGAGAAGAAGAAAGAGAAGAGAAGAGAAGAGAAGAGAAGAGAAGAGAAGAGAAGAGAAGAGAAGAGAAGAGAAGAGAAGAGAAGAGAAGAGAAGAGAAGAGAAGAGAAGAGAAGAGAAGAGAAGAGAAGAGAAGAGAAGAGAAGAGAAGAGAAGAGAAGAGAAGAGAAGAGAAGAGAGAGAGAGTTTACTTTGAGAATGGTAAAGGAAAAGAATGCTTGTAAATACTGAAAACAGTGAACAGACACCAGGAGAGGGAGAGAGACAAGGTGTAAGGAATCATTACTCCAGATATGATGAAAATGAAGCTTGAAAAGGTATAAGTTGCCCTCAGAATAATGTGGAGCTATACGTATATAATTAATGAGATAACAATGAAAGGAAGGCAATAATTTCTTTTTAAGAAACTAGTCTCGAGTAACAGCAGTAAACTATATTACAATATACTTAAATTCATTTTGAAATGTATTAAGTTTTCCTAACATGATGTCACTTCTTAAATATACATACAGTATATGAATCATGATTGGGTTGACCTGTGCCACACACTCTAATGATATCACATAATAATTAGTGAAAAGTTAGATGATGGAGCAAAAAGAATAAAAACAAGAAACTTTAGGCAAGATATGATAAAATATGTTATTTATAGCTAAATGCAAGTGAATGTGTTGGCAAATTAGATATTGAGAATACAAAAAAACACAATAATATCAAGCTATAATAAAACAGTTAACTCTGCTATTTGATCAAAGAGGACAGCAATATTCAAGGACAAAACAGTACAGTACAGCATATAGCTGTATTAAGAGCAGAATTTGCATGCTAGGCTCTATAGAAAGGGGATGTTTTATTCAAAGTTAAATATGTTCATGTGATATTATATACTGTGAATATATATATATATATATATATATATATATATATATATATATATATATATATATATATATATATATATATATATATATATATATATATATATATATATATATATATATATATATATACACACAAAGGTTTGGGACTATATTTATCTAGCATGCTTGGAACCTGGGGATTACCGGATAAGGGTTTTTTCCGGAATTTGAAAGGCCAGGTCTAAAATGTACATTAAACCGCTGTAGCTGGATACTAATCCTCTGTTCAGATCACTAGATTAATCCCTAAAAGTAGCAATGAAAGCATAAAAAGAGTAAAAACTATAAAAGATAAGCCTGGATCACACTAGCCCATTGTGACAGCTATCTCTGACTTAGTATAGGCAGCGTTGAGATCATATAAAACAGTGACCCATTCAGAGGGAATTAAGAGGTAAATAAACATGGATGATGATAACCTTCGAAATAACTCCTCCTTTGCAGTAAAAGAGAATGGTCACGGGAATTATTAATTGAGAGGTCACTTCGTTTTGAATTTAGACAATTAATTTTCCAAAGAAAATTAATATCACCTTTGGAAAGAGTAAAAAAATAAATAAAAAATAAATATAAAATCCAGAAAACATGCCTTCTGTGCAGTGTTGTCGTACTTTCAACATCTGTATATAATCACTGCACCGACTTTTTTTTTTATTCCGAATATGAATATTTACTATACATATAGTTTAAGAGTGATTAAAGGATATATTAATCAAGCTGGATTTCGCTGTTATTTGGTTTAATTTTTAATGTGATTCTTCGACTAATTTCAACAACCTACAGGCGGCCAAGATGAAACAAGTTTATCTCACCCATGTCACTGGTCATGTTAGAAATGGACAGATGACGTTTTCTGATTCACACACTACGTCCACCAAATGGGCTGGTATTACACCATCATTAACTATACTACATCAGTGACAGCCATCAAAATGAGCTAGTGTGAAGTGGGCTTAAGTGTAAAAACTGTATTGCAGTCTCCAAGTCTCCACTGATGCAACACCAGCTGGGGCACTGTCTTTCCAGGCCGCAGAACCTTTGACTTCTCCACAAGGCTTCACGGTGGAAACCCATAGATGCTTTATACCTCATGATAATTATTTCTTTTATTTTTCTTGTGCTTTATATATGTAGAATAGTGTGTGTGTGTATATGACAGTAAAAAAAATATGTACTGTATATATACAGGGTACAGTATATGAGTTGAAAGATAAAAACAACATATACTGGTAGCTTATGTGGTGAGGAATGATTGGAAATTTCCCTGGTCGGCCCAGGATCTACCTGGCATTAATTTTTATTAATCTATTCCAGAAAATAGCTGGTTTTTTAAGTGTTCCAGATACCAGGATGCTGAATAAATAGTCCCATTGATATATATATACTGTATATATATATATATATATATATATATATATATATATATATATATATATATATATATATATATATATATATATATATATATATATATATATATATATATATATATATATATATATATATATATATATATATATATATATATATATATATATATATATATATATATATATATATATATATATATATATATATATATATATATTCAAATTTACTTGTGAAGAATAATATTTTTACTGTAACATATCCTATAAAGGGGTTTTGTATTGACTGAAATTTGATACATTGAATTATGTGACAGCAATAATAGAGACTCGAGTATATAATAGAATGAGAATTACAAGAGAGTTTGATAAAGATGTTGCTTAAATGTAGGATACAAAGAGCATGCATCATGTAACAGTGCTAACAAGCTATCAAATCAACAATTAAGTGCTTAAAGGTGACACTCATAACACAAGCAAATTACAACAGACAGGAAAAACACAAGATCTCCATCAATGGGAACATACTTGTGCTTGTGTCAACATATAACCTTTATGAAATGTTCTTACTGGTAAACATTTACAAGGTATGTTACATACACAAAATGGGTTAACTGGGTCTTCCTGTTATCAGCAAAATCTAAAAGCTACACTGTTAAAAATTCATCAAGGAAATAACTAGGTAATTGCTTTTGAGTATACATAACGTTTTTGTTTTTTTCTTTTACGCAGAAAATTTTGCTCTAATTTGGGAGAAAAGATTGACCAAAATTGGCCATAAGCTGCATCAGCACGGGCATGTCAGAAACCTCTCTCAGTCAGTCAGTCAGTCAGAATTAGTATTCATAGAGCAAGCTGAGTAATATTGACTAGGACAACAGAAAAATGTATCATGGACAAAAATTTATGATACAAATTGAAGCTTTTAAACTCATCTGATGATTTCATAATTGCTGCTGTAAGGATTGTTTGATTGAAACTTTCGCCCATAATTTTTTTCTCTGGCAGATTCTCCCACTGAGTGATGTGGCCCCATTAACAGAGGTACCTTTATAGCTCTGCTCAGCTAACAAATATAGCGCATTCGCTCAAGCTAGCACAGGCAGCTTCGTAGATAGTAGAAGATAATAGCGTAGTGTTGGCATGCAGATTAATGCCACTTACTGACATGCATTATGGCTGACAAAATGGCAGTAAGCACTAACAGTCACATAGACCATGCAGTTTCACCCGTGGTCATAGATTATAATTTTTCTTCACAAATTATTGTTCATCAGTAATGAAATAATTCACCAATACAAGATACAACAGTGTATGAATTTTATTTAAAGCATTGTGCAACTTAAACGAAAGTATTCAAAAACTTTTACAACAGTGATACATGTTGTTTTACTATAAAATAAAGGTTAGGGTGATACCAAGGAATTGTATCCAGAGCAGAGAACAAGAAGGAAATCCATTTGAAGGATTAGCCACCATCAAAAAGAAAGTGAAATGAAAATAAAAATATGGAATGCACATGCAAACTGGCAAATTATATGTGTGTGGTACAAGTCCTTCTCTGGTGGAAAGGTAAGGAGTTGGGGAGGGGGTGTGGTCACTGTGGAGATTACTCTATCATACGCAAGAATACAAATAATGAATATGGTTGAGAATGTTGAATTACTGAGACCCCCATAAATACAAGTGGATACTACCTGGGATGTCAAGTAGAATGGCAATTTAAAGAAATTCCACAATATGAAATCACAGTTTACTATGATACTTAATGAGAAATACTGTACCATCTATTGTGTTATACAGTACTTTTAAACATATTACCCCAGTAAATTTAAGTCTGATATTAACAAAGCAAAGCTACAATTACTAGTAAATAATGTAAATAGGTAGACTTTGAGGGTATCAGCAAACATCGAAGGCTGATGTAAGATGTCTAAGTCCAAAAGTGTGGTCTGAAATCTTAAGGGGAGGACTGAAGTCACTAATTTGACTCATTTTACATCATATATTTTTCACAAACATGTAACTGATAACATGATACAGTAAAACTGTAGGAAATCTGTAACTCCAGCCACTATGTGAAGACCAGATGTCAGTTTATTAATTAAATCATTATTAAGTAGACAAGCAAATTATAAACTAATTAAAAAGAAGATATATGAAAGCTTTTATCAGTAAATAAATGTAAAAAAGTAAAAAGGATAAAAAATAAGGCACTCTTTTAAGCCAATACAGACAAGGAGATGACTGAAACAATCCTGCAGTCACAAAACAGAAGCAGAGGCAATGAAGTTGATGGGAACTTTATGACACTAGGGGATCAAGAGCTACACAGTCGATCATAATAGACAGACAATCATGACAGACAGTCATGTCACAAAACTCAGAGGGATGTCAGGGGATTTGTAGAGACAGCAATTATATGACCATTAGATGAGTAAGCTCTGGCTCGAGAATGCGAAATACTGTACAGTATTAGACTATTTGAAGTCTTAAGACTGAAATATCCAAGTAAGAAATTGTTAGATGTATATATAAATATATATAGAGTATATATATAATGATAACAGTGATAGAGAGATAAAAATCTATTAGCAAGCAAACACAATGATAAATGAATGTGTGGAAACATTCATCCATGCAATCCAGCACTCAAGTTACTAAGGGAAGTCAAGATTAAAATGTACATCGCCTCCTATAAGGAAAATAAATGTAGGCTATATTCAAATGGCAGTGCAAATAAGGGTTGATGCTGACAACTAAGAATAAGGTATAAATATATCATACAAAGTTGCCAGCTAACTCGATCTGAAAAAACTGGAGAAAAATATTAAAAAACTAGATAAATATGCATTAAGAAAAATAATAAACTTTGTTCTCTTTCTAAACGTGCTTCTTTTTTGTTTTTAATCTTACCTCGGGTGGAAGTGGTTCCAAAAAACACTGAGCGCAGCACGAAGAGAAAGCCGCGGTTAACCCATACATTCCTACGACTACTACAAGCTAACGAGAACCATTACATCATGAGCCTCCGATGCGTACCGACCTACGAGAGGCATACAAACAGTCTGTGGACTCGATTCATATTGAATATTAACTCAAAAATATAAATACTGTACAGTACTGTAATTTATTATATCTACTGATTCTCCTGACCATCATTGAGCATTTGTTTAGAAAAAATATTTACTATAAATCAGTGCAATGCCAGCAATAAAAATTAACAGGCCAAATATGGCTCATACATATCTGATACCAAATATATGAATAAGTTCCATTGAAATTTTTATAATATTAAATTGATATTAAGCAGAAATTCTGCAGCATAAGACATTCCATGTTTGAACAGATACCACTTCAGGACACTGTGCTCAAACACTAGAAGGGATTCGGTACGCAAAGGGGCTGGATGAGAGGCACAACATGGTACTTGTATCCTGCTCACAAAATAATGCATCCAACACGGGTACCCCATACAATTCTGCTAAGCCAGTACTCTGCTCGGGCGGCCCACCTGCAGAGTACCCTCAACACTACCGGTACCTAAGGCGAGTCATACGGCATCGTTCTCAAGTGATCGAAGAAAGTCAGTATGTAAGACAAAGCTTGAAAGACAAACTTCCAGCAGCTAATAAACAACCCTGACAGTCGCACAGCACCTGACAGTAGTCTTAGTACTGACAAAATCTGCCTCAACCATTCAGAACCGAGAATTAAGATTTATTGTTATATACTTACAAACTCGAACTACTTGAGAAATCGAGCCACAGAGGCCCTCACTAAAAGCTTTATAAATAGTAATCTTGCTCTCTGCTCATGTTCATTTCAAAGTATCTCATATAATCAGGATTTTCTTACTAGGTCCGCATGAAACATGTTTGCCCTTAAGAAATCTGGAAAAATATACGAGTAGATAGCCCCAAAAACCAACATGGCAGAGACACTCAAACATCCTATTCTTTTTTTTTTTATAAAGGTTTGTGGGTAACCTCTGGACCCATTTTCTACCACAGTCTACTGTAGCAACATACATGTGACTACGCCTCAGCCGTGTGACACCCATAACAAACGGCGGTTTTGAAGTACAGTCACTACGCTATGTTTGAGCCACCCAGCGTCAGACAAAACACAGACAACTTCCATATGGTACGCGTGGGATGCAATACAGTGATAAAAATACTAATGTTGTTTTATATGGTATTTTTTGAGAATAGTAGTAGTCATACTATGTTTTAATATGAGGAAAAAGGTTGTTACTTTTCTTATTTATACTTTCGGGGAGTAAAATGCAATACTTATTATCCACAGAGAAAATAATCATTCCTAAGCTAACATGTATACCTGAAGCTTTACAAGAAAAAAGAAAAAGGAGAAATTGAGGCCAAAAACAATAGTTAGTAATGAATGGGATTCCACGTAGTGGTGGATGTCACTGTAGTTACTATTAATATTGACATTACTGTGATTATTAATGTGTTTTTGCGTATAAAAGAATACTGCAAATTGATTCTTAGATAGCAAATGGACAGCAATAGGTAAAGAATGTGAAAGATGAACCAATATCAAAATGTTACACTCGATGTGCGTACTATTCAACTGTAAATTTTTGGAATACATTGAAGATTCAGGACAATCAACAACAATTACTCCTACTGGTACATTACTATCTTAAACAACTGTCATGGACAAAGAGCAAGTGCAACTCTTGGACTGAGGTAAGCGCGTGTTCAATGTATTCTACTGACATAGAGACCTCATAAGTGACTCGCCATACTGCTTACCTCATATTAAATGCTTCGCTATTAGTAAAGTGCTGCAGTGAATCATCCTCAATGAGGAATCTCATCTTCTCAAAGAAAGAAGCTGTTGCTGCTGGGGGTTGCTTCCTTAAGAGGATGTCAATGGGGGATGAGATTTGGGATACACAAAGTTGGGATTCCTTGCACACCTGGTGGATGCAGCACTCAGGGTCCTCACAGTCCGTTAGGCCATCTGGGGAAGATGATAACCAGCTAAAGACAGCTGGACTTTACACATATAATCATGCCCTCAAACACCATAGGATCCTACTATGGACTTTTGCACACATAGGTATAATCATACTCATCAGTCCAACAGGCACCTTTTTCATTGGATTTAGCCCATATAATCATACCCTACTTCACAAATATGAGGTCTCACATTGGAGATATTTACTCACTGATGGCAAAAACAACAAATATTGGGAGTAAAGTCTTTCATTTAACACATTTATTCAATGACAGCAAAATTTAATCTTCAAAGCAAACACTGATGTCTTACAAAAGTCACCTTATTTTCATGGCTCACATCTAGCTTTCTATAGTACACAAACTCAGCCGTTCATAGCAAGCATCTGTCCCTCTAATCACCTATGTCCCTAAAGCACTCAAGTCTTTACAAACCATATTCAGTCCTGACACACAGAGATTTCCTTACAAAACAGGCTCCAATGTTCACAAACAACCCTTACCATCACTGTTGGACAGCTGAGTATGCCCCAAGTTCTTTTTAGCTCATATTTAACCTATCACATACTCAGAACCTTAATGTATGATTATCCACTTAAGCTGGCACTAAAAAGTTTCTCACACTGTAAACACTCAGCCTAGACAAAGTACAATACAGTACAACCCTACACAGAACACACAGCTCTTAATACCACCAGATTTTCCTTTCAAATCTTACTTTAAGACTCTACAATAGGCATTAATGCTTACAGCATACATGAAAACCTCACAGCAAACTAATATTTAACCATTTATGTGTGGGTCCTGAATTTTGTTAATACAGTGATCCCTCGGTTAACGAGCGCCTCGGTTAACGAGATTTCGGTTAACGATTTACCTTCCATAAGATTCTTAACTTCGGTTAACGAGCAATCCCTCGATTAACGAGTTTTTTACGAGCCGACTTCAACATGTTTTCGCTTGCATTTGGCGGTCCACCAGCTGTAGTATTTGTCTGCCAATACAGTAATCGGTTTTAGGGCTTAAATTCCTTACTATTTTAGTAAATATCAAGAAGTTTATACTATTCAATAATTTTAAAAGTTTAATATTAACTTTTTTAGTCATTTTAACAATTATTGAACATAATTGAAGGTAAAGAAACTAGTTTCTGGCGTGCCATCCAGCCTGTTAACACACCAGAGAGGCGTTAGTCTCTTTCTGTTTTCAGTGGAAGTAACATCTTGCTTGAGACTCTCTTCAACTAAACGCTTTTTTCTGTGTTTCCAAGCAAATTATTGGTCATTTTGAAATTTATTTTACATATTGACAATACATAATGCAGTGCAGTGTTGATTTAAAGAAAATAATCTTGAATTACACCAAGAGAACTAAAATTTTATGGGTGAAATGGTGCCATGGGGTGACTTATCTTCCACCCCAATGCCTTCTCTTCTCCCTTCTCCTCCACCCCCATTCTAATTCCCATCATCATCATCATCATCCAGGAGCCTTCTACATACACACCTCAAAGTAAGTGTAGTTTTCTACCTTTTTTGTTGAATTTAGGCAATTTTCGGTGAGCTGAAACCAATTACCCAAAAACCCATTGAAACAATGGTTTCGGTTAACGAGTTTTTCGGTTAACGAGCAACCTGCTGGAACGGATTGTGCTCGTTAACTGAGGGACCACTGTACAGCATTGCAAATTTGCTGTCCAGTAATCACCACAGAAAAGGGAGTACTGTATGTGAACCTTAGTCTGCTTATAACAATTAAATCTGAAGTATAATGTCTAATGATGATTATTGTGAACAAAGTTTTGGAGTTTGTTTATCTCTAGAGCTGCAGGGTTGTTATGGTTGGTTTGGTGTAATTTCATTGCTCTTGTCGATATCACCATAATTAAAATCACCAATTACAGTACCAGGAGGAGGCTAGAATTTAGCATCATAGCCCTGTCTACCTATGCTCTAATATTCCCATGGTCCAATAATTTCCAATTCGATGATGTGTACAGGATATATGCATCCAACAATGTGTCTCTCTTTTTACACCCTTACCTAACTGGCTCCTAGATCTTTCTAGAATAAATAACCACATCCCTTTTACACATTGTCATGGAGAAGTTCATAAATAAATCTTAGCCACTGATATCAAATTCATATTTATCAAGATTTATTCTCCTGTTTATACAACAGTATCATAACACTAATTATACCAGGTTGGTATCATCGTGACACTGATTATATCAAGTTGGTATTAATGTAGCACTAATTATATCAGGTTGGCATTACCATAGCACTAATTATATCAGTATGGTATTTTCGTAACACTAATTATATCAGTATGGTATTCTCGTAACACTAATTATATCAGGTGGGTATATCAGTTGGGGTTTCAAACTCTGCTCTATTGTCAAGCATAGTGTTAGTGTTTGAATACATGACTTTTAAACCTGATTTAGTATGCAGTAACAGCTCCAAACTTGTTAATGAGTCTGAACCCGTTATATTAGCAGCAGCTAACTCATATATTCTGTACAAAATGCTAATTGGGATGCAGTCAGTTATGGGTACTGTACTGTATGTCTTTACTTTATATGCCTCTGCCTGGGTAGGAGGTTGTAAAGTAGGGGCTGATTCACTGTTCCTATGTGCACATTCCTTGTGTTTTTATGAGTGTACTTGCCTCCACTACTTTTCGCATGTTCCTTATACAATGACTCTGGCCCCATCGTTTTTTTATTCCTCTTCTCCTGCTACATGTGCATTAGAATATTCTTGCTCAATGTTATGTGCTGAGGACTCAAAGTGTTCTGAAAGTCTCAATTATAATTTGCTAGAATATTTTGCTCATGCAATGATATGCCACTTTGTTTTCTACTAATTTTAACAGCATAATAAAGCAAAAATTACAATTAATTACAAGAATCTGAAATAAGATCATGAAAAATGTCAAAGTAACTCATTTCAGGATAAAGTACAGTACATACATCAACAAATATCAGAAATATCATCCCAAACAATGACATACAAAAAACAGAAGTGAAAAACAAGATACTCTACCATGATCAGATATGACAACTACTGTATCTCACTTTGTTATATACTGTACAGTACTTACCTACTTTTTAAGACACTCATAAAAAAATCTGGATTAAGAATCATTGATTAAAAAGGAACAACTTTAGTTGTATTGATTGTAAATCTGAAATCTAGACAAGCAAGAGATATAAAACCAAGAGACAGACCTCTATCATTGTCCATTTCATCATTGCACTGGGTCTCAAGCATGGCAGAGCAATCTGGTCCATCCCACCCGGTCTCACAGCGACAGTACCAAGTTCCATCAGATAAGGCTTCACAAGTTCCACGGTTACGACAATTGCCAGGGCAGCCAGAGAGCGTACAGTGGCGACCATTCCAGCCAGTCATACACACGCAAGTGCCATTCTTGCATTGCCCATGTTCGCTGCATCTGTAGGTAGACCAGGGTACAGTATAAGCTTTATTTGTTCATTTAAACAGTGTTGTAAGATTTACAGAACTAAATTACTGTACTATTCAAAAAACGTAAATTTCATACTGTAGTTTACTAAGTGGAAAATGATACATATGATGATGATGGTGTAGTAGTAATAAGGCAGGAAACAATGGTGTTGGCAGGTGTGATAGAATGTAATTCGATCAAGAATGAGGTAATGGGATTCCTCGGTGGGAGAACAAAAATCAGCCTGGCAACTCTGTTCAACACTGTTTGAACTTTCTCCAGTAGATAATTACTTTTCTACTTTTATCCTCTACACCACTGATCGGCACGTGAGCCGTTTGGACGATCGGTAATGTCTCTGTTATGCACTGTTGGTAAGTACTGGGCATGCACTGGCTACTGAATGTATTTGAACCTGCTCCAGTGCTTGTCATGTCTGATCTTGAAAGAGCTCAGACTCGGTGCAGTCACAACACTCTCTGGCACATTGTTCCAAGAGTTCACAACTCTCATTCTGAAAAAAGTTACCCCTCATAGTTTTCTGGGCTTGCAGCTTCTTCAACCTTGAGCTGTCACCCCTTGTGGGACGATGTCCGCCAGCTCCAGGTTAGGGCACTCGACTGAGTAGTGCCCTTTGAGATGTTTATACGCCTCAATTAGGTCCCCCCTTGCCCATTTGTAGTATATAAGTTAGGCAATTTTAGGCGCTCTAATCTTTCTGGGTAGCTGAAGTGCAGGCACCCGTCTGGTGGCCCTCCTTTGGACATTTTCAATCAACTGATAGTCCCTAGCAGATCTCGGGGACCAGGCGGGGTGACAGAACTCCAGATGGGGAAGCACCTCACTCTTGAAGATCGTTACGAGGGACGGAGCATCTAGATATCTGAACGACCTTCTTATAAGACCCAATAATTTATTTGCCTGATGTAAGTAGCCTATGAGAGCACATGATACTGTATATAGATAACCAGACTAGGGATGTGGAATATAAAGAAGAAGTAACAACATGGTACGGGACAGCAGTATGGCCCAACAACAATATTACTGAAAGAGCAAACAATATAATATAAGCATGGGTTACAGTGACTACAGTACCAATCAAGAGAAAAACCTGGCAGGGAGAGAACAGAACAACATGAAAATGGAATGGACAGAGCACAAAACAAAAGACTAATGAAACAATGATATGATGAGCCAACAACTGGAGGGAGTGTGGAGAAACTAAGAAAAGAAGAACATGACATGAGGATATAAATATGAGAAGCAGATTGAAACATATTAAAGGCCTCACCTGGAATCACAGAGCTTCTCAGAGCAGTTATCTCCCTTCCAGCCCTCGTCACAGGTGCAGTTATCATTTTCACACACACCGTGCAGCCCACAGTCTAGGGAACACATCTCTGTGGGACCCCAAAATTTTGTTAGATCACCAATGAGTGAAGAATAGATATTATAATGGATTTAATGGTTATGACAGATTGGAAAGGAAGTATATAAAAGGAGGAGGAGAAAATGGGTGACAGTGATGGAGGTGGGGTTGTCTGGGGTGTAATTATTGGTGGCATCTGAGGTGGCATGGTTGATGATGATGGTGGTGTTGGTAACAGTGGTGGTCATTACATGTAAAGGCTAAGTGTGGTGACAAGGATGATACAGTAATGTTAAATATGAGACAATGATGATGTTGGATATATGACCTGGGTCAGGATACACTGCCCACATTAATGATAGACAGTATATTTATCCGTACTATGCAGTAATACTGTACTGTACCGTATACTGTATTCAAAACCCGACATGGCAAATATCTTCATAATCTTGGTCATACTGAAAAATGACCCATACAAAATAAGGTATGAAAATCATATTAATATCTGAATGGAATACCTGTACGCTGTTATATCTAATACTGTACACATGATCAAAAAAGTATCTGTGCACATTTCACGCAAAACGATCCGACACCATAGACGATGGATATTTCAAAATGCCATATATTGTATTGCTTTACTTTTACTTCACCACGTGCTAGCGACATTTCCTGTTTTATCCATACAAAGTATTGTTACTATGTGCACCTTCATAAAAAAATAGATTAATCTTAAGAACAATGTGCAACGTAGTTCATGTTGGTGGTTACGTTGTGGCATAGATCATTTAGGAAATCATCAGACCCAATGTGCATAGTATTTACAAAAAGTTCAGAGTTGGGAAAAATAGTTTCCTAAAATTGATTAAAAAAAAAAATGCACATAGTGATATGTCGAGAAGAACAACAAAATGTGAAGAGTCCTATGTTATACCATACATATATTCCTGGTGTCTGTCACTGTTAGGGACGATATCAAGCTGTGTGATGGCTGCATAACATAGTTTATAACTTCATTGTGCTGACAACTGGGGTCAGAGCCCCTTGATGCCACCATCTACCTCATATTAAATTCCAAGGAACAATGAGAACTTTTCCAACATTCATTCATACTTCTGAAATTTAATATAATGAATGACTTGTAACTTTGAATCCATAAGAGAAAAAATACAAGAGAAAGAAGTCACCCAGTCGGCAGGAAATCCCAAAGAAGACACTCATATAATGACAGTTTTTGTGTTGGCAATCTGGGATGGAGATTAAATTTTGTACAGTAAAAGGAAATAAGGGGATAAATTCTGTAGGGAGAAGTGAGAGAACTTAGGTCCCCATAAAGTTTTTCATCATTATTCACTCTGAAACTCCTGTCACACTAGGCATCTAAGGACTATATCTCATTAAATGAATCCTCACCCTGGGACTCTCACCATGACCCTAACCATCACCCTTAGTACTGTACTGGGACCTTCAACAGACCCTCACCACCACCCTTAGTACTGGATCCTCACCCTGGGACCCTCACCATGACCCTAACCATCACCCTTAGTAGCCCTCATCACAAGGCCCTTGCTGTAACTAGACGTTTCACAGGATTCTGTAATGAACTTTATCAAAATTTAAATTTTAATATTTGGATTGAAGTTGATTTGTATCTCTGCAGGTCCTAGATTTGGATGATACTGTATCTGAGTCTTCACACCAGGTACTAGAACCAGACTTGGGAAGACATTAAGGAGATCCTGGAAAAGAATTTACTGAAAATATTTACAAGGTCCTGAAACTGGTATTGAGCAGTACTGTACTCTGAATTGCTTCTGTACCAATTCATAGAAGCAAACTCTTAATCAAAACCTTCAAAGGGTCCTTAAACTGAAGTTAAGTAAATCACAAAATTACAGTGCTGTAGTCCTAAAACTACATTTTAATAGAACCTTCAAAATTCCATTGCTAGACTTGATTAAGACTTCCATTAGGAACTGGACCTTTATTGATATAACCCTTACTGAAACCCTAGCAATGACATCTAAAATGGATTTGCTACTCATATTCAGAAGAAAAGGATTAAGGATAAGAGTTTTAGTTAAAGCCCCTACCATGGCCTTAAGGAATTTTGTGTCCAAATGTATTTCTCTAATGAAAACTACTGTACAGTATTGCTAAATACAATAATTAATTGACTTGGTAATGCTAAACCTTCTCCAGATTATTTCTTATTATTAGGTTGATTTATAATATTATTTCTGTTACAAGAGAGAAGAGACGACTCTTGAACATTTCAGTTCTTGGACGGTAAGGAATACTCATGGTTATTTCAGCCAGGGCAGCATATTTTTACAGGTTTACAGTTACAGTATTTGTTATTGATAAGAAAAGGTAAACTTTTCTGGAATAATTTGAACTTGCTGCTAGAGTGCCTGTCTTTTAGGTTTTGATGGCTTGGAGTGAATGATACTGTTTCACATTTCTAAACTCACTGGGTATACTAGGGATTCTAATAAGGCTTCTTTAAATAGAAATTTCCTAACAATAGTGTAAACTGTAAACCTAGGGGTAACTTTAACTTACCAAACTTAAAACTGAAAATGCACCAAAATACCTCATCTGAAAGCTACTCTTGGAACTGTCTGCTATCATTCTGACAGGAAACAATGAGAATCCCTTCTCTATTTTCATGTTAGATTAGGTTACAAGATATTATTTTGAGTACAATAATACTGTATGTATCCCAAACCTATTTTACAAACTTGAGATCATGCTTGAACCACACAGCCTGGATAACAAGTGCTTTCTAGAACAACACTAAGAATAATTTTGGACTAAGATTCTATGAAATTCAGCAGAGAAAAATTTACAACGAGTACCTTAAGTTATAGAGCATTATAACTAAAAGCTGTTTTACAGCTGCCATTGCATTTATTAATAAGAACTTTGGCAAAGATCCCTTAGGATTTGACCTGAACTCAATAATATTCAGTGAAAAAGCTTTTGAGTACTACTGCAGTACATACTAACATTAGTGTCCTCAACAGACTGTTGGTTACAGTTTGGATATATTGTATATACAGTAGGAAGCCTTTACAGGTGTGTTCTTCATTTATCATCTCACCACTTACCAGCTTACTAGTCATTTAGGTGGATGGTCCATTTAATGTTAGTACAATGAACCTGAGACTGAATGAATAGGGCAAGCGGCTACATGAAATGATGAATTAGTACAGTACTGCATACTGTAGCCAATTAAATTATTAAATAATTTAACTTACTTTTGGAGCAGTCAGAGCCTGTCCAGGGTGCATGACAGACACAGGAATGAGTCTCAATATCAAAGGCGCCGTGAGGACTGCAGTCTGGGAGACACTGGAGGGCATCTAGGTCGGTTTCGGAGCAGTCTACACCCCGCCACCCCTTCTGGCAGACGCATAAGCCCCCCACACACCAACCATGACCTGAGCATGTTGGGTGGGGGCAGTCCACTGTTGGGAGAAGTTAAATTAATGTGTGCACTGAGTGAGGATAAGGGAGAGAAAGGGAGTTAGTGGGTAGTGTGGTGGAGAACAAGGTACCTGTAATGAGGGGGACGTGCCCTGTACCGAGTAAGACTGTACTGAGGACATTAATACAGAACCCATTATCTACTGCATTATGATTTATTTTATGCTTGATTATCAGTAAAACGCATTATTTGTTTCTTGGGTAATCTTGTGTGATCCCTGTCACAGAAATGACTTGAGTATGTAATCTACGAACTACAACCGAGCCTCTATGTGTAGAATTAAGATATGTATACCTAATGTTAGCTGAGACCTTCAAAATCATTTGAGTAATATGCTGAAGGCCTAATTGTATCTAGTTTTAGTAAATATTGTTATATAATCCAATCAGTTATGACCCAATGATAACACATGAGCTTCAATCATTGCACTGGATAGAATTTCCCCAAACAGTGGTGACATTTGGCCAGTGCTAGGGACAGACAGGATGGGGGAGGGGTATGGTAGAGGGAGTAGTATGGTAGAGGTGGTATGGTAGGGGGAGGGGTATGGTAGAGGGAGTAGTATGGTAGAGGTGGTAGGGGGAGTGGTATATGGTGGGGGTGGTATGGTAAGTGGAGAGGTGGTATGGTGGGGTGGTATGGAGGGTATGGTAGAGGTGGTATGGGCTATGGTGGGGGTGGTATGGTAGGTGGTATGGTGGGGGGAGGATTATGTTGGGGAGAATATGATGGGGAGATATGATGGGGGAGGAATATGATAGTGGGAGGAATATGATGGGGAGGAATATGATGGGGAGGAATATGATGGGGAGGAATATGATGGGGGGGAGAATATGATGGGGAGGAATATGATAGGGAATATGATGGGGGGAGGAATATGATGGGGGAGGAATGTGGGGGGAGGAATATGATAGGGAGAATATGATGGAGGAATATATGATAGTGGGAGGAATATGATAGGGGAGGAATATGATAGGGGAGGAATATGATAGGGGAGGAACATGACAGGAAAAGGAGTATGATAGAAGTCTGATAGGAGAGAAGTATGATAGGGGAAAAGTATGATATGGGGAGACGTATGATAGACAGGGAGAAGTATGATAGACAGGGAGAAATATGATAGGGGGAGAAGCATGATATGGGTAGAAGCATGATATGGGGAGAAGCATGATAGGGGGGAAAAGCATGATAGGGGGAGAAGTATGGTGGTGAGGAGGAGTAATACTTATCATTTCACCATGGTAGGAAGGGTAATGATAAAGGAGATTGCAGTAAAGAGTAGGTAGGGAAGCAATGTTTGTAAGCCACCAGGTCGATTTTCAGTTTAACGTATATATAGTATATAATGATAGGAAACACTAAATGATATAGTTTACTGAAGAAAAAGATATCAACAAAACATTTTAACAGTAGTTGTGGTATTGGATGTTTTCTCTGGTGTCATTGCTCGCGTCGTTTTCTGTGTCTGGAAGAGCGCTAACTAAACTATTTTATGTTCCATTAGTACACCAGTATGCTTCAGACGGGAGTACGGCAATATTCATGAATTGGGTATAGTATATGATCGAGAGAGAGAGAGAATGACCTACGCACCTGTTTGGCAGAACTCGCCAGTGTAGCCCTTAGCACAGCGGCACTGACCATTGGTACACTGACCCTGGCCGTTACAGTCTGGCACCTCACATTCATGGTGCCGTAGTTGACACTCCTTTCCCTTGAACCCAGAGTCACACCTGCATTGCCCGTTCATGTAGTTACCATGGCCTGAGCACAGGATGGGACACAACACTACAAAAGAAAATAAATATAACAAATTAAGGTTATTATATAATGAAACAACACTACAAGAGCACCACAGTGCACGCATTAATATTTTAGAATTTCAACTCGCCTTATGGAAGAAAATTTGACAGAATCGTCTGGATTTGCACCAACAAGTCTAAAGCAAACAAACAATCAGAATTTTTTTTCCTTTCTGCCCAAAATTCAGCTTGATGTAAGAAGTGCTACAGCGAACGAAAATTTATCATTTCTGAACTATGATTTAGCAAGAGCGAACCACTGTGCTACCCATTTAATTCCTAACTTCAATATTATCTTTTCCTTTTATCATCTTCGCCACTGATTGGCTCGTTAACCGCTTGGGCGGTCGGCCACGTCTCTGTTACCCACTGTTGGAAAGTATTGGCATGTACTAGGTCCTGAGTGTTGGTCAAATCTGGTTTTGAAAGAGCTCCCACTCGGTGCCGTCAGAGCACTTTCTGGCAGATTGTTCCAAGAGTTAACAGTGGCATGCCCAGTTGTTCGTTCCTGCTATAATCAAGCACTGTTCAGTGATAAGATTTTACCCTGTGGAAAGCTCACTACTACTCTTGCTGCTGTGACCAGGACGAGCACACTTGCATGGTGTCTGGGAGCCAAGATGTCACACTTTGCCTGTCATCCCCGTAATTTTTCCTACAGATTATGACGACAACAACAGCTTCTTTCAAGGTGAAATTCCAAAAGATATAATTGGAATCTACAATCTTTATATTACTGAAGATAGTGAATCTCCTCCTAAAATATTCGCTGCTCTAGAATTACCTCTAAATGCCAAGTGAACTTCTCTAGACAAGATTGAGACTCAGTGTAATTTTGATGTTATTTTTGGATGCTACATTTATGGTTTAGCTGAAGTTGAGTGTATTCTTACATGTTAGTCACAAGCAACACTCAACCTACGAGTTGTTGATAATCAGATCTCAAGGTTCTTATAGGATCTTTACGGTTCAAAGAATCAAGACCTAAACTAACAAGTTTCTATCAACATTATATACAAAGATTCTATCCCTAACATTCATTGTCACATTACTCAAAAAGTTTAAAATAGAATGACTTGTATATATGTCGTTTGTAAACAGACTGTAGTAATGGAAAAGTAATGAGAGACGTGACAGATCGCCCAAGCGGCTAACGAGCCAATCAGTGGTGAAGAGGATAAAAGTAAAAAGTAAAAAAAAGTGTTACTGATTTTATATTAAGGTGATAACATTAGTGGTGTCCTGTTGAAAGTTAGTACTACTTGTTGGTTAAAATGGCAAATTTAAAAAAAAATCAAAATTCCCACAGTTTTATGTAGCTTTGTGTCAGTTTCGAACTGTTTTGTTGATTAAATGTTGCTTCATCCTTCAATAATTTCGTGTTGGTTCAGTGTGTATTTCCGGCCTAAAGTGGTGAACTGCTGTTATCACCCTCTAGGAAATATGATGGCTTTGTTGTGCTACCCTTGGTCCAACCAACTTACTGTTAACCATTGTTTGTATACCTACACTGTCTACGCACATTACAGTAATTGTATACCTGCATTGCCTATGTACTGTACGTCTGGATAAACATGACCTTCTTATGTGCAGTACAGTACAAGGAGGACAAGTGGAAGTGGGTTACCATGTGAACAGTCGACGCCGCTGTAGCCTGGCTCACACTGGCACCGCCCCAGGATACAGTGGCCTCGCTCGTGGCACCGCTGTGGACACTCCCCTCCTCCAGGACCGCGGCTGATGACCAGCGCCACCTGGTGAGGGTCTCCATCGTCGTTGTAGATGGACAGGAACCACTCTCCGGCCTCCAGCACCTCCTCCACCGACACCTCCACCATGCTCTGTAGTAGTGAGACGACACGGTGTATGAGAGAGAGAGAGAGAGAGAGAGAGAGAGAGAGAGAGAGAGAGAGAGAGAGACACGCACAACCATTAACAAAGAGTTAAGATCAAACAGCGCTGTAGTGTAGTGGTTAGGTTGTCCAGGACCTCCGCCAGCCCCAGGATATTGGACACACACCGAGGATTCACGGCCACTGATCTCCTGCCTCTTGTGGTGATGCGCTACCAAGACCGCTGTTATTAACGTTATGTTATTGTTTTCACTATAACATGTTGTATTATCAACATCATCATTATTGTGGTAATTAAAGTTTTTATATATCTCTTTTTAGTATTGTTAGTGCCGTTGCTGGTGTTCTGTAATAACACTGGTTTAACTATTATTATTATTATTATTATTATTATTATTATTATTATTATTATTATTATTATTTTGATATTGTAACTACTACCACAAACATTATCATTATTACCCTTACACCTAGCCAACTATCTGAACACACACACACACACACACACACACACACACACACACACACAAATCGTCAAGTTTTTCTCTGATGTTTACTACAGTGAGAAACACCCAAAATCTTATCTCATTTTCTTTCTTGAGGACCAGGAGGAATACATTTCTCACTCCCCAAAAATTCCACACAACTAATCACAATACAGTAACGAAATCCAGGATATCTTTAAAACCCCGAAAACAATGGATATCTTTGTATTAGTGTAAGGTTCAGTAGAGAGGTTAGTGCAAGGTTCAGTAGAGAGGTTAGTGTAAGGTTCAGTAGAGAGGTTAGTGTAAGGTTCAGAAGAGAGGTTAGTGTAAGGTTCAGTAGAGAGGTTAGTGTAAGGTTCAGTAGAGAGGTTAGTGTAAGGTTCAGTAGAGAGGTTAGTGTAAGGTTCAGTAGAGAGGTTAGTGTAAGGTTCAGTAGAGAGGTTAGTGTAAGGTTCAGTAGAGAGGTTAGTGTAAGGTTCAGTAGAGAGGTTAGTGTAAGGTTCAGTAGAGAGGTTAGTGTAAGGTTCAGTAGAGAGGTTAGTGTAAGGTTCAGTAGAGAGGTTAGTGTAAGGTTCAGTAGAGAGGTTGAGTGTAAGGTTCAGTGAGGGATTAGTGTGGGTTCAGTAGAGTTGGTGATAAGTTGTGGATGGGTTTACATATGTTGGGGACGAATTGAAGGTGTCCAGGGAGCATGTTGTGGACGTGATGGGGGACATGATGGGGAACATGTTGTGGCCATGGTGGGGAGGACATATTTGTGGACGTGATGGGGAGCATGTGGCCGTGATGGAGACGCGTGTTGTGGACGTGATGGGAACATGCTGTGGACGTAATAGGGACATGTTGTGGAGTTAATGGGGACATGTTGTGGACGTGATATACACATATTATGGACATGGTGACGATAACGATGTAGTCGAGTGTTAAAAGACAATTTCTAGACGTGTTAGAAATAAGTTGAAGACACGTTGAGGAACATACCGGGGAAGTCCTCGTGTCGCGTTGATGGGTCCCTCTCAGAATCTTCATGATGTCGTGTTGTGTGTGGGTAGGCAAGGCACTGCGGCGGGCGTACAGGCCAAGCGACGTGCCCCTGTAACGATAAATAAGGTCACTAGTGTAGAAGTAGGTCGTTGGGCTGACGTTAAAGGTCAGGTTAGGTTAGGTCAGGTTAGGTTAGGTTAGCGTTAGGTTAGGTTAGGTTAGGTTAGGTTAGGTTAGGTTAGGTTAGGGGGGTTAATCTTAAGGTGAAATAACTTACTCTTCAGGTGTCGCCATTATCTTAATATTAAGTCGATTCAGTAATAAGCAAGACGAGGATATGATAATTATCCCCAATACTTCGTTGACGGCAAGACCAGAGACACACACATGGAAAGTTTCAAGTTATAAGGAATAATTAGTTAATCTCAAGTCATCGTGGAAACTGACAAGGGATGAGCTGGCCGAGTCACTTTATGGTAATATTGGCTACACAACTACTCATTTATGAGGTCTCTGCTGTGTGTGTCTGTCTGTCTGCAGCACAGTCATTCATTCTTTGCAACACACACACACACACACACACACACACACGAGGAACCTCTTTAATGAGTCATGGTGAAGCAGACAAACAGTAGGGACTTCAAACACACACACACACACACACACACACACACACACACACACACACACACGACATCAGTGGGTTACAGCTATTTAGGCAACTAATTTAAACCAGAATACGTTTAAATATTGTTAATGGCTCCCACTGATCATTATTTACCCTGAAATAAATAAACAAACACTGGATCTATGCATTGGGGGGGTGAGAGGGAAGAGGGGAGGGGAGAGGGAGGAAGAGAGAGGGGAAAGGGGGGAAGAGGGGAGAGGAGGAAGAGGGGAGAGGGGTAGGGAGGAGGATGAGAACGACGAGGAGGGAGCAAGGAAAGGAGGGGTGAGAGGGAAAAGGGGGAGGAGGGATAGGGAGGGGGTGGGTCCAGAGGAGGAAGGGGGGTGGGAAGAGAGAGATAGATAGGGAGGAGAGAGGTAGGGTTAGAAGGATGATATACATTTTCAAGAAGAATATAATGAGAGAGAGAGAGAGCGAGAGAGAGAGAGAGAGAGAGAGAGAGAGAGAGGAGAGAGAGAGAGAGAGAGAGAGAGAGAGAGAATTATGGATCTTTTAATTAGATAGGTGAAAAATTGTCTCAAAAATGCAATACCTGTGTGTGTGTGTGTGTGTGTGTGTGTGTGTGTGTGTGTGTGTGTGTGTGTGTGTGTTTTACGTACTTTTGTAAGAATATGTAAGGGTGGGTGGGCAGGGGGCTGTGGGAGGGAGGGGTAAGATAAGGGGTGAGGGGTGTGGGGAAATAAGGGGAGGGGAAAGAAGGGAGGGGGGGAAGGGGAGGGGAAGAATGGGGGAGGGGGAAAGAAGGGGGGAGGGGGAAGAAGGGGAGGGGGAAGGGGGGGGGGGAAGAATGGGGAGGGGAAAGAAGGGGAGGGGAAAAGAAGGGGGAGGGGGAAAGAAGGGGAGGGGGAAAGAGGGGAGGGGAAAGAAGGGGAGGGGGAAAGAAGGGGAGGGGAAAGAAGGGGGGGGAAAGAAGGAGGGGAAGAAGGGGGGAGGGAAGAAGGGGGAGGGGGGAAGAAGGGAGGAGGGGGAAAGAAGGGGTGGGGGAAAAGGAGGAAGGGGGAAGAAGGGGAGGGGGAAAGAAGGAGGAGGGGGGAAGAAGGGGGAGGGGGGAAAAGAAGGAAGGATGGGGAGAGGAAGGGAGGGGGGGAAGGGGTGAAGGGGATAGGGTGAAGGGATAGGGGTGAGGGGGGGAGAGGGGAGGAGGGAGGGAGGGGGAAGGGAGGGGAGGGGGGAGATGAGGGGGATGGGGGAGATGAGGGGAGGGGGAAGATGAGGGGTGAAGGGAGGTGGCCTCACGCTCACCTACATAACGAGGTCATTAAAGGTGAGTAACGAGGGCACGTTACTCACCTCTCAACTCGGGGTTAATTCATCTGGCCAGGGTTTGACTCACTAGTTTTATTTGTAATGAGTTGTTTTGTGTGGTCTCTCTCTGAGTCTGTGTAGCATTCATCTATATATATATATATATATATATATAAATCAGTATAGTGTGTATAGATCTAGTAAATATGTGTGTGTGTGTGTGTGTGTGTGTCAGGTCAGCAAAAGTGTGTGTCAGGTCAGCAAAGTGTGTGTCAGGTCAGCAAAGTGTGTGTCGGATCAGTAAAGTGTGTGTCGGATCAGCAAAGGTGTGTCAGGTCAGCAAAGTGTGTGTCGGTCAGCAAAGTGTGTGTCAGGTCAGCAAAGTGTGTCAGGTCAGCAAAGTGTGTGTCGGGTCAGCAAAGTGTGTGTCGGGTCAGCAAAGTGTGTGTCAGGTCAACAAAGTGTGTGTCGGATCAGTAAAGTGTGTGTCGGATCAGCAAAGTGTGTGTGGATCAGTAAAGTGTGTCGGGTCAGCAAAGTGTGTGTCAGGTCAGCAAAGTGTGTGTCGGATCAGTAAAGTGTGTGTCGGATCAGCAAAGAGTGTGTGTCAGGTCAACAAAGTTGTGTCGGGTCAGCAAAGTGTGTGCGGATCAGTAAAGTGTGTCAGGTCAGCAAAGTGTTTCAGGTCATAAAAAGTCTCTCGGGTTTGATATGCAAAAAAAAAAATAAAATAAATTAAAAAAAATTAAAATAACGACTGAAGTGAAAGTGACTTGAACAATACATTTTCTATTTCCTGGTTTCATTACTAAATTTTTTTCCGTTTTTTTTGTTCCCCATGACCGCGTTTTCTGCAACAAACATACATTCATATTACGCTTTTCATTTCCGCGGTTTGGTCGGCATATCACTTTATTATTCTTTTTTATAATATATATTTTACCTTTTTTTCAATTCCATTATTCTTTTTTTTTGTTTTCTATACATCAAACACGTTATGTGATTAGCCAAAAAATATTATTAATTTATATATCTAGTCTTGGATTAACAAGGTTCACATTATTCAACAAATAACATGCGAGGCCTGGCTGTCTACCCCCCGAGCCAACAAGCAGTCGAGCATGTACCATAACTTCACAACACTCGTGTTTATTCGGATTTGTGCATCAATTCCTGAGCTTTTAGGAGAAGTAACGCTGAAAACATCGGGCATAAGTTGAGCCAGACCCTGTATATCAGGCATAGTTGGCAGGGGGAGGGGGGGGGTTGGTGTTCACTCCTATACTGTAGACGGTGTGGAAAGTTGATAGTGGTCGACTACTAGAATAGTATTGGACTATTTCGATACTAAAGACGCCCTCCTATTAGTTTACTAGTGCGAGTTTACTAGTGGTAACATAACCTTCCTCAAAATCAACCTTCAACTCTCTCTCTCTCTCTCTCTCTCTCTCTCTCCTTTTTCTCTCTCTCCAAAGGAAAATGTAATACTCATTGAGAACATTATATAATTATGCTACTGGTCGCCTGGATAATGTCTAGTTTTATTTTTAATTGAACTTAGGGCGACTGTAATTCTCCTTTAATATATTCATAACTAGTTTTTCTTTTAGTAGAGGGCGAGGACTCACTACAACCACTCTAAATCGCAACTCTCAAATCACACATATTCACATCCACACACATAATCACACACACACACACACACACACACACTTCACATCCACATACATAATATTCATACCCCAGAATCTGTATATCCGACCACCATAAGTTCTCATATCCGCTGGACGCAGAGTGAACCGGTAAGGCAAAGGGGGTAAGGCGGAGGAAGGTAGAAGAAAGAGGAAGAAAAGGAAGAGGAGGAGGAAGAAGAACAAGAAGAGGAAGAAGAACCGTGAGAGGTGTAGTAGTGTGGTAATTATAGAATCTTACTTAGAACCAAAACAGGCAAAACTTACGAGGGAGGGAGGGGGTAGGAGGGGAAGGTGGGAGGGGTGGGGAGGAGGTGGGGAGAAGAAGAGGAAGAAGGGGCAGGGGGGGGTACCGAGGAGGCAGTCTGGAGTTCCTCGGGAATAAATCACTCGCGTGGATGTTTGCCAAGACAAGAAGCAGATCATGTGGATTATATCGTACAGGGGCGTCTGATTTATTAAACCGGAGCCCTGGGTGGGTGGGTGAGGGGGTGGGGAGGAGGTGGGGAGGGTGGATGAGGGGTGGGTGAGGCTGGGGAGGGTGGGGAAGGGGTGGCACAAGAGCGATAGTGCAGTTGGTCCATTGGTGAAAGGGGAGAGGGTAAGGGGTGGGGTGTTTAAAATCTGAGCGAATTGTAGGCCTTTGTTTACGGAGGTGAGGAAAAGGGGGAGAAGGGGCGTGCAGTTATTTTAAGGGGGTGGGGGGAGTGATTGGTCATGTTTTTAGATTTTTCCTTTGTAAATGAATCTTGTACAGGAAGTACATCACATAATAATAGACGAAGGACACACACACACACACACACACACACACACACACACACACACACCCTGGTTTACACTTGGCTCAGGGCAAATCAACTTTGTGAACTCTGCAGCAACGATGGTTCACGGGTTATTACTGTCAAGGTGTGTCGACGCAAGCACCACACCAACAATCTCACCCACTACACCACACCACACCTTGTTCTAGCTCTGTCCTCTAACAAATTGTCTATCTTAACATTTCCCTCACAAACTATACATCAGCTATGGTCATTACTTCACTTTAACAGATATATTTTGGATGCTGTAGAGACGAACGTAAATTTATTCCATGAGATGTTAACATTTGTTCTCAACATTAGGAGGATACACATTTCTTTCCAGTGAAGGATATTGATGATGGGAGATAAATTTCCTTTCCCCCCTACAAGGACAAGATAATGAGTTAAGGTCAAGGACAAGATAATGGGTTAAGGACAAGGACAAGATAATGAGTTAAGGACAAGGACAAGATAATGGGTTAAGGACAAGGACAAGATAATGGGTTAAGGACAAGGACAAGATAATGGGTTAAGGACAAGGACAAGATAATGGGTTAAGGACAAGGACAAGATAATGAGTTTAGGACAAGGACAAGATAATGACTTAACTCTTCAAGGACCAAATCCACGTCATTCCCTTCCCCCCTTTCCTCTCCACTCACCTAGAGCTAACACAAACAACCAGCCACGTACTAAGGTGGATTGACATGGGCGGCCATCTACATCTTCCCACCTACAAGACCTACCTGGGGATGGTGAGAGATATCCTGATGTCGGTGTGGTAGTTGAGGGTGAGGTGGATGTTCCAGTAGCCGTAAGGGGCGAGGGTGAAGGCTTTCTCCTCTCCCAGCGCCAGAGCCAAGAACGAGGCTCCGTCAGGGGGAGCCACCTGCTGGGGACGTCGCACTGCCTCGCCATCTGCAGGCAGTAGTCCACATAGGTCAGAGAATGGTTCATGGAATGCGTTAAAAAATGGATTAAGAAATGGTTAATGAATGGGTTGGGTTAGGCAGAGGAATGGGGTAAAAACGGGTTATAATAATATTTAATGGATGGGTTATGAAAAGGAATGGGGTTCAGTAATGGATAGTAGACTGGAGTTATAGAATAGGTCATGACCCATTCCATAATTTCTCCTGCAACTTATTCCATAATCTGTCCTTTAACCTATCATGTCGCTAATAAATATGGTATGGAATGGGTTAAACAATCAACTAGATGGAAGGGTCATGGGGCGGATAATGGAATGGGTTAAGGGTACGCAACGTAAGTTTATGAATGGGGCTGTCAAATGGGTTATGGAATGAGTTAAATAATGGGCCATATTTTCAAAGCTTCCTGGGATCCTTCCATATTAAAACCCCCATTAAATTTCCCCCATCCACCCCATGAGTACTGGTAACACTGGTCAAGCAAAGTCTGCCTTGACAACACTGTTCCCAGACTGGTAGCAAGACGCCATAAAAAAAAATCGACAGACAGACTACAGGAATAATTACCCCTTGATTACCCCCAAATATTGATTTAATTCGTTAATTATCATCTTGGTTCTAGAATTAACGGACTCCTGTTTATTGTGACTTAACGTTTTACCATTCTGAAACGATTTGTGAAATATAGAGAGAAGTATGGTCAAGCTACTGAGAGTTTCGCGCTGTCAAACTCTGGCTTCATCTGGCACGGGTTCCAATAATTCTCATCCAACAACCTTCGACGTCCTCCCTACCTACCCTGGCCACACAACTCCCAGGAAGACTTTTAAAAATATGACCACATGAAGTTTGTCCCTGATCGTAGTGTTGATATAAAATGCCGCCAGGAAATACCGATAACATCTCATCATTGATCTTATATTACATGTTAATGAATGACTGCTAGGAACACCCACTGATGAAAATACCAAAATTGTTAGTGGAAGAATTATACAAGAAACTTACTATGAATAATATTAGTTCTTTAAATAACAAGAATGACGTTTGTGAGCTGTTTTTCATCTCTAATTGGTTGTTATTCGTTTCTTGAGTAAGTGCGTTTCAATGATGAATAGAATTGCGCTTTACATTTTAGTTGCAAGTTGCAGCTGAAAAGATGTTTTGAGTTAGTATTAGGGTGGGTATACTGTATACACACAAGATATATATTTTATACATAAATAAAGATAACATACACACACATGCATATGTACGTATAAAAAGCGATGTACATACATAAGCGTAAGGGCAAAATAGTCGTATTCAAGCGCTTTGAAAAGGTTCATCCATGCATACTAAGTTATGTACAGTACGTGTATTTATAAGAACCCTCACACGCCAAACACCTCCTCCCCCGACATCACACACACACACTACCACCAATCTTCTATGCATAGGCGAAGAATATTATTGAAAAAGTCTACGGTCGTTACCACCCACGTTTCACTAAGTCTGGTATGTACCGCACCTTCACACACACACTACCACCAATCTTCTATGCATAGGCGAAGAATATTATTGAAAAAGTCTACGGTCTTTACCACCCGCGTTTCACTAAGTCTGGCATGTACCGCACCTTCACACACACACACTACCACCAATCTTCTATGCATAGGCGAAGAATATTATTGAAAAAGTCTACGGTCTTTACCACCCACGTTTCACTAACTTAGGCATGTACCGCACCTTCACACACACACTACCACCAATCTTCTATGCATAGGCGAAAAATATTATTGAAAAGTCTACGGTCTTTACCACCCGCGTTTCACTAACTTAGGCATGTACCGCACCTTCACACACACACTACCACCAATCTTCTATGCATAGGCGAAGAATATTATTGAAAAAGTCTACGGTCTTTACCACCCGCGTTTCACTAACTCTGGCATGTACCGCACCTTCACACACACACTACCACCAATCCATATACAGTCACACACAGTATATCTCCGGCGCGACAAATATGCCATCACAGGAAAATCACCTTCGGCGGGACTTAAGGAAGGTCGTTTTCTAAATTGTTGCTTTAGCGGAGCATCGAAGAGCGGCCCCCAAATACAGCTTTATGGTGGATGGAAGAGGAGGAGGGGCCCTAAGTAGAGGAAGGGGATTAGGGAAAGGGAGGGGCTTGGAGAAATGGGGTTCATGGGAGGAGGGTGGGCTTATGGGAGAGGGGGAAGGGCTTATGGGAGGAAAGGGCTTATGGGAGGAGGAGGGAGGAAGGGCTTACTTATGGGAGGAAGGGGGGCTTATGGGAGGAGGGGGCTTATGGGAGGGAGGAGGAGAAGGGCTTAAGGGAGGGAGGAAAGGCTAATGGGAGGAGGGAAGGCTCTTTAGGGAGGGAAGGGGAGAGAGAGGGAGGGAGGAGAAGGGAGGAGCAAGGGAGGGTTTATGGCGGAGGATGGGGGTTATGGTAAGAGGGAAGGAGTTTATGGGAGAAGGGGAGAGTTATGGGGTGGTGGTGGGGGAGAGACTTTGAATTTATTATACTTTGTGCCATTTATTTATTTAATGTTTTGTTATACTCTCTCTCTCTCTCTCTCTCTCTCTCTTTTCTCGTTAACTAAACACTTCTCTAAACTTATCAACTCACACACACTACATACAAACCCCCCTATACACACAACCCCACCCATTCCCACCCCACAAACATACAAACAATCCCCCCCACAAACACCCCAATCACCCCACACAACCATACAACTCCCAACAAATATATACACAGATGAGTTAACAAGCAGAGAAGAGCAATACAAGACTACTGACAAGCAAGCAAATACCAATGAGAAGGAGCCACTGATGCAAGCAAGCTATCAACAGGTGGAGCACTGCGACAACGACCGTACGACAGGAGTTTCTAGCCAACACGATTAAGAGTGAGAAAAGTGATAAGAGGAACACTTGAGCACTAGTATAATACCTGACAGTTCCGATGGTCACTCACGTCGTAGAGGGTGCCATGGTTTTGGATGTGAGTTTTGGCACCGAGGCTAAAAAAAAATAAAAAAAATAAGGCCAATGGTGCCATGGTTGAAAGGCTGACTCGTCACTAGATTCTATTTTTTTTTTGTCAATTAAATTACCATTGTTGGTGCCAAGGCTCCCAGGACAGATAGCACTGACCTTGACGTTCATTGTTGAAAAATAAATAAAAAAAATAAATAAATATATTGTTTCCTCAAGATTTTTTTGGTTTATAATATTAATTTTCATCATCATTGTAGATTTAGTGGTGTATATTGTTTGAGTCACAGAAGTAATGTTAAGTTTATATTAAAGTTACACAATGTTAGATGAATATGACCTCAGCTCCTAACTTACAGTACAGTACACACTTGTAATAAACACAATATATGTACAAAATCTAACTACAGCTCTTAACATCGCTGGCAACTATGGGATGTTAATGACAATGCTGGTACACGTGTTAATCTCAGGTAATGAGTATCAGTAATGTTAAAATTGATGTTAAAAATGTTAGTCTGACACACACTAGTAGTATATACATTAATAATTACATGTTCTGAAGGTATTCTCATTCCCGGGAATTTGGAATATTCGGTGAGTTAACATAATAAGGTTCCTATGATAATGTTGTTTAATTATAATAATGATGACGATGATGATGATTTTAATGACGATGATGATGATTTTAATGATGACGATGATGATTATGATTTTAATAATGATGATAATGATGATTAAAATGATAGCTTTAATGTCAACGATGATGATAACGATGATAATGTCTTAATAATGACGATGATGATAATGATAGTGAAGGTTTTCACACGAATGGTCGTAGTAAATAATAAACTGTAAAGCTAAGGAAATAATGAAGTTCCGATTTAACCCAACGTAACCTAACCTAATCTAATCTAAGAATAGACTTAATACTGTATGGCTTAAAGTCCCTACAATTCATTCAGTATCAACCTAACCTCTGAACCTTTGAATTCCTGAACCTTTGAAACTTTGAATTCCTGAACCTTTGAAACTTTGAATTCCTGAACCTTTGAAACTTTGAATTCCTAAACATATGAAGAACGAACCTATGAACCAATGAGCCTCTGAATCTTTGAATATCTGAACCCGTGAACCTTTGAAGCTCCTTACATTGGTTGATTTACCACTCGGCACACAGTTCAATCCCTTAAAATACTACGACCCCCTTATCCTTCCTGCACTACCCCTGATACGACCCCCTTATCCTTCCTGCACTACCCCTGATACGACCCCCTGACCCTCCTCCATGCACTACCCCTCATACGAACCCCTGAACCTCCTCACTATACTATCCCTGTACGACCCCTTTATCCTCCCTGCACTACTCCTGTTACGACCCCCTAAACCACACTACACTACCCCAGACGACCTCTACCTTAACCTACCTTCAACGCATCCTTTCTTAAAAAAACTACGACACCTTCCGTATTACTTAAGCTATGATAATAATAATAATAATAATAATAATAATAATAATAATAATAATAATAATAATATATTTTCCTACGACACATACATCTCCATGTGTGGTGAACGAGTAAGGAAAACTCCCCACAAAAGTCAATAGTGGAAAAAAAATATTACTGAATTTTTCCTTAACGATATTATAAAATTCACTCAAATTAAAAAAAAAAAGTTAAAATAAAAAAAAAGAGAAATAAAGGCTAGAATTATGATAAAAAATTCATTAAAAAATTCGATAACAAAATTGGATGAAAAACAAACTAAAAACATTATAAGATTTGTTTACATAATCATATTGCGGTGAGATATAAACAACAAACGTTATGAACGGGACACAGGCTAAGTATAAAAACAAAATCAAAAGCGTAACTATACAAAACCCGCTATTACATTTAACAAAAAAAAAATACCATAAACGTTGTGTGTTGATGTTGTGTTTTTTTGGGGGGGAGTGGGAGGAAAGGGAAGGAGGGAGAAGAGAGGGAAGAGGGGGATGAGTGGGGTGAGAGGAGAAAGGTTGGAGAGAAGGGGCAGGAGAGGAGGAAGGGGATGAGAGAGAGAAGGGAGGATAGGGGAGAAGAGGGAGAGAGAGAGAGAGAGAGAGAGAGAGAGAGAGAGAGAGAGAGAGAGAGAGAGAGAGAGAGAGAGAGGATATATATATAAATTCATATATTCCTCAAGGCAGTTTTATGGGAAGCCACAAACGACTCTCACAAACCCGCATAATAACACTGATATACTTATTATTCATGAGTGTGTGAGTGTCTGTTTGTATATATGTGTATGTACATGCATGTATGTGTGAGTGTCTGTATATATGTATGTGTCAATGTGTTTATATGTATGTATGTACGTATGTATGTGTGTGTGAATGTGTGTGTGTGTGTGTGTGTGTGTGTGGCGTGACTCACTAATGTACACAACAACCAGTCACACTTTAAACTGCAGTTCCCTAATGAACAATTCTGGGAAATGGCCGATATGGCAACTCAAGTGGGGGTGGAAACTGCCTTGGGCTGTCCGAAGCTTGTTAGACGAATGGTGGTCGTTAGGGGCACCATTGTTTAGCATAAACTACCTCCTCAATAACCCAGGCTTCGGCCAACCAGGAGGTAGTACGAGAATCCACTCCAAAAGAACCCCTCCCCGCCCTCCAAAATGGAAAACACTAAAAAACCTAACTGACAACTCAGCACCATCCAGGTCAAAGTATAAGAGGAGGAGGAGATAGAAGAGGAGGAGATAGAAGAGGAGATAGAAGAGGAGGAGATAGAAGAGGAGGAGATAGAAGAGGAGGAGATAGAAGAGGAGGAGATAATAGGAGGAGGAGGTGGAAAAGGAGGAGGAAGGAGAAGAGGAACAGGAGCAGGAGGAAGAGGAGGTGGTGTTCTTTTTACTGTCCATGTTACTTAAAGAACACCTCCCAAAAATGTAAACAAAATAATAATAATAAAAACGAATAAAAATCAAACACGAGAACCCCAAAAAAAAAAAAAACGAAAACACTTAACTTTGTGACACCTTTGTTCGTATCATATATTGTGGCTTGGTTGTGTCGGGCCGGTGCGAGCCATTCTTAACCTGAGTGATGGATATTGTTCCCGTGAGAGCTGTGGGGTGTTTTCTAGTGAGGCTTAACACAGCTACTGACTAATTCTTGGATTCTCGAGTTTTTGCTTTCTTCTTTTGTTTTCTGGGGGTGGGGAAGGAAGTGGGTGGGTGGGTGGGTGGGGAATGTGATGGGTGGGGAAGTGGGAGGTAGGTGGGTGGGGAAGTGGGTGGGGAAGGTGAGCCAATGACGTAGTACAGTGGGTATGTGTCTGTTTACATTGTGTGTATACTTGAAGTGGATCAATGTGAACTTATATAATAATTTTAGTGAATATCTATCTTCTCCTCCCAGTTACTTCTCTGTGTTCAAGAGCGGCCTGTACCCCCTCAGTGGCTGTGTTGAGACTACTTATATCTTATAAAAACTACACAACGAAATTACAATCATAACTCAGCGTGTCCTGCCCCCCCCCCCTCCCTCCCTTCATCCTCACCACAACTACCACAACTACCACCACCTAGTGCGTTATGGCTCCTCCTCCTCCACCACAACTACCACCACCCAGTGCGTTATGGCTCCTCCACCACCACAACAACTACTACCACCCAGTGCGTTATGGCTCTATCACTACTACCACCACAACTACTACCCACTGCGCTATGATTCTACCACCACAACCACCACTGAAATCTCATGAAGGGTCATGGTCCCACTACCACAACTATCACTCCCACCACTACTACTACTACTACTACTACTACTACCACCACCATCCCCACCACTCATTGTGTTGTAACCCCAGTAGTGGACGTGTTTGCTCATTGGTATTAGTAGGGGAAGGGGGGGAGGGGGGTCGACAGCTCACAGGGAGTGAGGAGAGACTGAGGGGTGGGGTCACATTGGTCGCGTGACTGGGGACAGTCAGGGCACAGAGCTTGTGAATGTCCTGTCTCCACGCCTACAATATGACTGCCAATACTTGTCCAGGCATAAAGATATATACTGTATATGTGTGTGTGTGTGTGTGTGTGTGTGTGTGTGTGAGAGAGAGAGAGAGAGAGAGAGAGAGAGAGAGAGAGAGAGAGAGCAGCGCCAGACCGAAAATTAGTAGCGCCCGGCTATTACTCTTCATCCCTCAGTTACAAGCATTTGGAAACGAAGTCAGACTAACGTTCGCTCGCCTTCACTTCTCCCTAACTCACAGAATCCATCCATATACGCAAAAATCTCAAGATATGTCGGTATTTACATGTTTTGTTTTTTAAAATATTTACAATGTTAATAAAAAATGTGTCTTATCGTTGAGAAATTACATGATATTAGGACAGGGACTATTTTGAGTTTCCCCGGATCACGAGGTGGATTTCCCCCACGGAAAATAATGGTTTAGGACTGTGGGAGTTTAGGACCACGGTGCTGGGCCATTAATAAAAGCCGACGACAGGAGCCAAACTATCTTTAACCTAATCTTACATCACCAAACTGACCTAACCTTACCAACTTAATGTAACCTGACTAACGTATTCTATAACGTCACCAACCTAACATAAACAACTATTGTAACCTTACCAACATGGTATAACTATCTTAATCTAACCACCCAATTAACCTACGCTAATAACAACCTAATGTGTCCAACTAACGGAACCTAATCAAACCACAGCAGCGTAAGACTCGGCGCTGTGACCACACTATTAGGTTGAATTACATGACAGTTACGAAGTGATGATGACGATGTTAGTGACGGAAGGAGAGATGACTCACCTGGAGGATCCATTATGAGCGTGGCGTGGATGGTGGCTCCCCCGGGGATGTTGGTGACACTCGTGGGCTCTAAGGTCGGGGCTGTGGACCCTGATAGCACCACATCAGGAGCCTCCATAACGTGTGTCACGGCTGGGGCGTTAACAAAGGTATAACTGTATTTCCTGATCACTACAGTATCTTCCACCGTGTTCGCCCCACCAACAGTCGCGTAACCTTCGCCGCCGCCTTCAGGCAAGACTTCTCCGGTCCTGGGAGCCTCAAGTACCATATTTAGGGGGGTAGAATGGCCCTCCAGAGGCGGTGTGGGTGTGTGGGCGTCTATGGATACGTGGGTATCAACGGAGGTGTGAGTGTCTATGAGAACTGGTGCACCACTATCTTCGGGCGGATAAGAGGAGAGGGGTGTTATGTTGTGGTGCGAGTGAGAGGTACCCCTTGGTTCACCGTGGTGGTGGCGGTGGCGGTGTCCCGGGGGCGGGGCCGGGTCCACATGGCCCGGGCCACCAACACCAGCCTCAGAATTGAGATTTGCCGCGACACGCCCTGGCATTATTAGAGGATTCTCACCTCCATCGCACTGACACGAACATTTGCATGGGGAATCCTGGGATTGCCATGGTTCGCGATGGGGCATAACACTGTGATGTGATCCAGCCGACCAGGCGCTGCTGCTGTCATGTGGAGTGGTGTTGCTGTTGCCATAGAAACTACTACTGCCGCTGCTGCTACTACTGCTTGTATGTGAAATGATGCCGTCGGGGGAACTGTTAAGACCACCTCCAGCTGCTACCCAAGATCCATGTGTAGCGTCGTCTCCTTCGTCAGTGTTGTTTTGGTCGTCATTTTCTTCAGGAGAAATCCAGTCAGGTGAACGGTGATCAGCTTGTGTAGGCAAAGACAAGTGTGGTGTAGAAGTGGTGAGGAGACGGGTGGTGTGGGGCCGCCCGGAGGGTTTGCCGTCACTCTCCTCGTCCAGTAATGAACCTTCCAGAGCGCGATCCAGTGAGCCTCCTGGAATCCTCTCGAGATCCCTCTCGTCCTCTTCAATACCCTCGTGCCTGAAATTATCCTCTTTTTCTACTCCGTCGTCACTATTGTTCCTTTCTTCGTTATCCTCATCCTCGTATGAGGATTCGTAATCGGGGATCCCAATGAGGTCGTGAGAATAATTACTATCGTAATTGTCCTCATCAGAACTCATCATATTACCGTCCACGTCCACAGTGCCATCGCTCCAGATCGATAGAGACGGGTTCTGATCTTCTCTATTTTCCTCAACAGGATCCCGTGAGCTGACCTGAGCGTGGACGGACTCCTGATTGGGATCACCGACCACTTGATTGCTTCTTGAAAGGAAAGAGTGTCCTTGGTTGGCTTCAGATCCCCTGGTATCGATACTAGATTCCTTACGCTCACTGTAACTCGGTCTGGCGGATGCTTCTAGAGACCCGGGAGCTGATTGCTTTCCCAAAGATTCGATACTTTTCTGGCGTTTATACTCCTCTGGCAGAATAACATTGTGGGTGGTGTGTGTCGTGGGGGCCGAGAGACCCTTGGCGGCAATTTCTCCAGTTTGGTTGCTCCTGGAAAGAGAGATACCGTTTCTTGTTTTGTCTCTTTGATCTTTAGCCGTTACGTCGTTGATTCCAATTCCATCACTGCTGGTGATTCCAACATCGGCCTGTTGCTCCATCACAGCAGCCGGTGTCTTTTGCAGTGACATATTTCCGATGACGGGAAGAGCTAGAGAGCCACTAACATCTACGTAAGAATTTCTATTACTCACATGGGCGTCTGGAGGAGTGTCGATATCAGAGAACGGTGTCAATTCAACTATACCTTCACTCTCGTTGTTCAAGGAGCCTTCACTGTCGCTTCCCACTTCACTCTCCTCCCACTCCTGGATGTATGAGGACGCTGGGGCTGGTCCCGAGGAGGGGACTAGTTGGTCTGTTAGTCTTTTCTGATTGTCAGGTGTCATCACCCTGGAAATTCCTGGAAGGATCTCGGATCTAGGAGCATTACCGGGCGACTGTTGGTTGTGACCATCAGGGGGACGCGGGACATCGAGTGACGGCATTTCATAATCAATATTTATCTCACTACGTCTTGATGATGAGGAAAGTGAAGCGCTCTGATAGGGCTGTGAGTCCTCATTGTCATCATTTCGCAGTGATAAAGTCTCTCTGGCGGGAGTACCACCAGTAGCGTCTTCCCCGTGATGAGCCTTGGCTACAGCGTCTTCCTCGGGACTATGAACGTCTGTAGAGGTCTCAGATCCTTGCGTTGGCGGGTCTTCCCTCTTCTCTTCTTCATCCCTGACATTATATTCCCCTCGCGAGGTGGAAATCATGGAGATTTGACCCTCCTCTCCGAGTAATCCCTCACGAGTTTCCTGTGTGCTTTCACGCCGCCTTTCCTCTTGAGGGAGTAAGTGGGCGGAGGTAACGACTGACGCAGTAGCAGGGGTGTCGGAGGGCGTGTGGGCGTGAGGGGATGTAGTGAGGAGGTGCTGAGAGATGGTGTGGGTGGGAGATATATGGTCAGATACGAGGTTGGGGCGATCATGTGTAGCAACAATATCTTGGTTGTGATCAATAACAGGCTGGCTACTCTGGTCACCCTCTTGTGCTTCAATATCTTGGTCACTTACCTCACTGACTTGCCGTGCTTCATGATTCTGATGACTTCCTTGTTGCTGTAGCTCACTGTGCTCCCCCAGGTCCCCATCTTCTCGTTCCTGCAACTCTAAACTTTTCATCTGCCGTTGATAATCTCCCTCCTGCAACACAATGTCTTCCGGCTTGGGTTCAGTACCTTGTATTCCGCCATCTTGGGACATTTGGAGCGAGGGCGCGCTCAAGGTGTCTCTATCGGGTCTAATTTCAGTGTCGGCCTCGTCACTCTGGACAACCCTCAAGGCAGAAAACTCTGGCCCTTGGTGGTGACCTTCTGGAGGGAGATCCACCTCAGCGTCTTCGTCGTCGCGTCGTCTCTGGAGGTTCTTCCATTCCCCATAGATACTTTCTTTATGGGGAGAAAATTGTTCGTGGCTGTGATCTCTCTCATTCTCTTCTGGCATCTGATACGAAACACCGGGACTGTCTCGCTGTCCTTGGTGTTCCAGTGACTCGTAACCTCTGGGATCTGTGGGGTCTTCAAGAGGTTTTTTGTTATCTAATTGTTTTCCAGGACCCTCTTGTGGCTCACTGTGGTTTTCTGGTTGTCTTGGGAGATTTTTTTCCTCTTGAATTCCATTCTCTCTCTTATTGCCTCCCTGTCCTCCTACAGCTTTTCCTTCCTTTCCTCTGAGCGTTGCTTGGTCCCCTGTTTGTCCTTCGAGATCTCTAGCATGGCCTTTCCCCGGCTCTAGGTCGACTTTATGGCTAATAGTTGGCACAACTTGCGGGTTTGGCATTATATTGTCTTCATTGTGATTAGCGCGAGAACCCCCGCGAGAGGCCGCGAGGTTTGTATTATTAGCTTCCAAACGACCAGGCTTTATGGGCCCATCTGAGAGGGGCTTTACAGGGACGGCGGCTGGGGCTGTTATGCTCTGCTTTTGTGTAGCTGTTTCTACTCCTACTGCTGCCGATGTTGTTGCTGCTATTAAGGAGGGATGAACAGCTGAGTGGGCGACGTCCTTAGTGTCATTTTGACCTTTGGACGTGAAAGCAGACCTGGTAGCAGAGGAATTAAAGGACGGGAACAGATGAGTGTGAAGGTCAGTGGTCGGGACGGAATCAACAAGTACAGTCGATGCGTCAGTCATTATCGGAGTTCCAACAGGTGTGAGAACTGTGCTTGGCGTAGGCAGATCAACAGGTGTAGTCAACTGGAGAACACCCGTACCAGCTTGATCAATGGCAACTCCATCTTCAGGGACACGTGCACCCGCTTCAACGTAGGAGGACGCTTGAGCGATTACTGACGCAGAATCAGAGCTGATGTGATCCACTAGTGAGAAAATCTGAGAGTTGTGTGGGAACGCCGCCTGTTGTGCAGCTGGTGAGGTGGGGATCCTGTCAGCTGGAGCCTCGGCGGTAAGAGCCTCATCGGTGTTGGGTGTAGCAGGAGCACTACCCGAGTGTGTCAACCCCTGTGTGTTCACCGACATCTCTCTTCCCACGTCTACATCACTGTGTGGGGGATTTCCCCTCAACTCCCTGGTGACCAAGTCTTTCGTGTCTGTAGCAGGGGGGTCCTCAAGTTCGTCAGTAGGCTGGGCGTGGCCTGTCCCGTGGCGGGCGAAGCCCAGTGTAGCTTCCTGGAATGACGGGAGTACGAGAGGAGTCGCTACTGTCTCTGGAGTCACTTGGTATTCATTGTCATACAATACGTTCTCCTGGGGCGAGGTCTCCTCAAGTGCTCCTGATGTAGGTGTGGTCATGTGATCAGGTGAGACGGCCCCCGCGCGGCTTACCAACACGCTGCTCCGTCTCTCTGCTAAGATTACACTTTCTCCGTCAGTGAGATGTGGGGTGTGGGAGCCGTGTCCTGGCGCGGCAGCTGATGCGGGTGCGGCACTGGTGGGTACAACTCCCCGTGCGGTAATAACATAATGGGGAGCTCCAGTTACAGCTGTCGACTGCGGGTTGTGGCCGTGTGCTGCTGCTGTGCCTAATGTTCCTGGATTATTCATGAGTACCACTGAGGAGGCCCCCGAGCCCACTTGTGTACCGCCTCCTGACGGCGACTGTGTAGGGACGTCTGGCAGCTGGTCTCCACCAGCTCCCGGCGGTGTGTTTCCTGACGCAGGAGTGGGTAAGGAAGAATTATATCCCGACGACGGTAAAACCGAGTTATAAGAGAGATTCACTAAAGACTTTCTGCGTGGGGAGAGAGTGGGTGAGGGTGCGAGAGATCCGTGGTGAAGGTCGGGGGCTGACCTCACACGGCGGGTGATGGCCAGGTCCTGCGCCACAAATGTTCCCGGGTCTTCCTGGGTGTTATCTCCAACGCCATTCACATGATTTAATGATATGAGTTTTTCGTGAAGCGTGGAGAGGGTGGCGAGCTGTGGCTGCCGCTCCTCGGCCGCCCCTAGATCAATACCGGGGCTTCTGCTATCTAATGTGCTTAATTTATTGCCTGTGGACCCCGACTCTTGAGGCCTGCTGCTGGGGGCTGAAAAGGGCCTCCTGACACCGAGGTATACTGAGGGCGGTGACGGGGGCATCCTGCTGTTCTGGGGGTCGACTGTTGCGGCAGGTCCAACGCCGGGTGCTGAAGGTGCCTGTGAAACATCCATTACAGACCAAGAGTAAACATGCAAGTCACCAATAGTCTGGTGAGAAGACAAATGGGATTTAGCGGTCAAAACAGGGAGGAGGTGCTGGACGTGCTGCGGTGAGGGAGGCGGGGGCGGGGAGCGGTAGATACTCCGCCGCCGCCTCCGCCGCAGGTCCATAGAGAAGTGAAGTGGTATGAGAGGAGGGAGGTGCGGGGGGTCCATGCCAGTGGGTCGTGCAGGGTCGGACAGGACGCCGCCACGCGCTACACCAACAGCCATGCTCGACAAAGGACTGACAGAAGGAGCCCCTGTGACGTGGGGCTTGGCGAGGTTACCTGCTGGTTGTTGTGGAGGCGACGAGCTCACCCCAGGGCTGTCCAAACCATCTCCTAGGCACCTCTGCCACCCTCCTACCTGCGACGCTGTGGGAAACAAACACGATGTTAGTGGTACTGTGGCAGACGTACAACACACACACACACACACACACACACACACACACACACACACACACACACACACCACCCCCCTCTACGCCTCCCCTTAAAATATAAAAAATACCCAGAATTCCTTGCATCGAAAGTGAGAGTTTGAAGTGGGTAGACAGGGTGGTGGGAGAGGGAAGGAAGGGACAGGTGGGAGAGGGGAAGGAAGGGACAGGTGGGAGAGGGGAAGGAGAGAGGGACAGGTGGGAGAGGGAAGGGAAGGGGACAGGTGGGAGAGGGGAAGGAAGGGACAGGTGGGAGAGAGGGGAAGGAAGGGGACAGGTGGGAGATGGGAAGGAAGGGGACAGGTGGGAGAGGGAAAGGAAGGGGACAGCTGGGAGATGGGAAGGAAGGGGACAGGTGGGAGATGGGAAGGGGAGGGGACAGGTGGGAGAGGGGAAGGAAGGGGACAGCTGGGAGATGGGAAGGAAGGGACAGGTGGAGAGGGGAAGGAAGGGGACAGGTGGGAGAGGGGAAGGAAGGGGACAGGTGGGAGAGGGAAGGAAGGGAGAGCTGGGAGGGGATGAAAGGGGAGAGAGGAAAGGCAAGGGGAAAAGTGAGAGAGGGTAAGAAGGAAGGAAAGAAGGGGAGAGTCATGAAAGGTTAAGAAATGGGAAGAGTGACGAGGATATGAACAGAGAGGAAGTGTAACAGCTCTCTCTCTCTCTCTCTCTCTCTCTCTCTCTCTCTCTCTCTCTCTCTCTCTCTCTCTCTCTCTCGTGTGTGTGTGTCGGGAGGTCAACTTTCACCGTATACCCCAGGCTGGCACACGGTAGCGAAGACTCATCATCACTATAAGCGGACTGACAGTGTTGACACCGACCTGTACTATTACGCCCCCACCGACCCACCCACCCACCCACCCACCCACCCTCCTTCCCTCCCAAACACTCACAAAATGGAATCATCTGCTATAACCCGATCTTGGCTAAAAGATATATCCCTACCTCATATGTATGCAAATTACATTAACCATTCAAAGGATTCGTCCATTGGCTGCATATGTGGTGGTGGTGGTGGACGGGGCCGACCACCCGACCAAGCCACCCACTGCCGCCCTGTGTACTCCCCAATACGCGTGAGGAAGGGATCTGATCTAACCTAACCTAACCTAACCTAACCTAACCTAACCTAACCTGACCTGACCTCTCCTACAACTTGTATTAACATTGACGACCGCAAAAAATAATTTATATGAGATGCTAATAAATACTAATAATACTAATAATATAATAAGATAATAGTATGGAAATAAAACTAAGTTTGACAATAATGAAACAAAATAAAATAAAATGGAAATAAACAAGAAATTAAATAAAAAAAAGTAACAAAGTAAAATAAACAGATAAAAATAAAAGACAATAAAATGAAACTAAAAATTGAATATAACGGAACACTATTATACACCTTACCCTCACCATCTGCTCTGTCTGTCTGTCTGTCTGTCTGTCTGTTTGTATGTCTGTCTGTCTGTCTGTTTGTATGTCTGCCTGTCTGTCTGTCTGTCTGTCTGTCTGTCTGTTTGTATGTCTGTAAACTTCCATAAATTCCTGTCACTGTGTTTGTTTACCTATCTCTGTCTATCTATCTATTTATCTCTCCATCTCTTACCTGTCTATGTCTATTACTGTATTTTTTCTGTCTACTTACCTATTACTGTCTGTCTGTTTGTCTGTCTGTCAATATCTCTCTCTCTCTCTCTCTCTCTCTCTCTCAATACTCACTGGCGAAGAAGGTGGTGGTGGCGGCGAGGCAGAGGGTGACGCAGACGAAGACGACAGTAGTACACCGCCAAGAACAACGCTTCCACGACGACTTAGAGGCTCCTAGGGGCAGCTTGAGGGGCGAGAACCTCCTCCCGCTCCCCTGACTCAAACGGAGTTGGTGCTGTTAGGAGGAGAACGGGAAGACCAGGTCAGTATAGAGAATGGGAAGACTAGGTCAGTATAATGTGTATGGGGGTTGTGGGATGTACGAGTCAGGTCTAGTATGTGGGAGATAGGAGTCAGTTCTGATACACAGGAGACAATGATGGGCGTTATGTCATGTTGTGTGGACTTATCTGTTACCAATACCTGAACCTAACCTAACCTAACTTAACCTAACCTAACCTTACCTAACTTAACCTAACCAACACCTTAAGTCTAACCTAACCTAACCCTAACCAAAGACGCGATCATAATAAAACAAAAATTGTACGCGAAATAGCATTGACAAACTGACTGACTGATTAAATGACACACACACAGAAATTACTAACAACTTCACTGGCCACTGAAGGTTAGGATAAAATATTCAAAAGTCTGTAGTCGATGAAAATAAACCCGAAAAAATAAACCGCATTTGGTTTTAAGTTCATTTATAACAACTATTTCTACACCTCTGTATACTGAGAGCGTCTACCACCACAATAAACATTACCAGTCCTCAACTACGCCCCCCCCCCCTTTACTGAGAACATCTACCGCAACAAGCACTACCAGCAGCAGCACCACCACAACAAGCACTACCAGCCCTCAACCACCCCCCCCTACGTTTACCAGCCCTCTACCACAACAAGCACTACCTACCAGTCCCCTAACACAACAAGCACTACCTACCAGTCCCCTACCACAACAAGCACTACCTACCAGCCATCTGCCACAACAAGCACTACCTACCAGCCCTCTACCACAACAAGCAGTACCTACCAGCCATCTACCACAACAAGCACTACCTACCAGCCCTCTACCACAACAAGCACTACCTACCAGCCATCTACCACAACAAGCACTACCTACCAGTCCCCTACCACAACATGCAGTACCTACCAGCCCTCAACTGCTTACATTAGCCCTTATTAAATTTTTACCAGCACTTGCATATTTTAAGATACTGCATTACGGTGTCTCTCAAATAACCTTTATGAACTAAATTATCGTCCGTGCTTTCTGTCCGTGCTACCGTCCGTTTATTCGCCCGTGATCCCGTCCATTGGTTCATACTGTACTCGTGTTCGTTCATGTTCCGTCTGTGAGTCCGTCCAAGATTTGTCAACACGATAACTCAAACAAACACCAACGAATATTAACCACTTGTAGTGTGTGGGTTTATGACAACAAGACCTATGCAGGGTTTAATAATGATCATCTTATGTTGTTAACGAGTGCTACCCGAAACCACTTTACGACGTCACATAAGCTTGTTCATTGGCTGCCATTCAACCATTCTTATGATATCATACAAGCTCGTTCATTGGCTACCATTCAACATTCTTATGACGTCACACAAACCCGCTCATTGGCTACCATTCAACCACACTGATGACATCACACAAGCAAGACAAAGCATGAAGAGAAACTAATCGGGTATTGTCTTAACCAATCAACGTTATAAGGCAATGAAGAAGTGGTTAATTGTCTTTAGAAAATAAACTAACGTCTTGAATCCACGTGTAAGAGAAGTTAACGACGTTGTTTTAGAAGTAACGAGACAAGGGTTAGAATACAGCGAACCGGGGATAAAGTTTAGAGAAATACAAGCACCAGAATTACTACCCGAGCGACTACATTCCCCGGATGTTGGACCAAATCGCGGCCATATGAGACCAATCTGCATACAATTCAGGCCAAATTGTGTCAGTATTGGACCAATCTGCAGCCATACACGGCTAAATAACGCTAATTACGGCATTCTGCGAGGCCGACCAAGTACTAGGGAGTGACGCCTTCGATACGACACTCTCGCCTCAAAACATCGTGCGTCTGGAACCTTAAACATATGCAGGATTCTGTTTTTATCTTTTAACTGGGAACGAGATTTTCGCGTCTTGTTACGATAGTCTCAATGCAATTTCGTCGCCACTTCTATCGCTTTCTTTGTGCCGTAGCTGGGTACGTCCTCACAGCGCCAATTAGTTGGAAATTCATCTTATGGTCCTCTGTAAATCAGTACCATGGAAAGCTGTCTCGTTTCTGACACACCGTAATAGACTTTCTGTCATATTATTAAGATATGAGACTTTACGAGAGACCGAGACCTTTCTAGATATCAAGAGATAGTATAAATATTTTAGTGAGGATATCAAACGGTTATCAGATACCATCAGAGAATTTATAGGTCGCTCTGGATTATTAAAACCCCAATAAAAAAAATTGCCAGGTACAATGCAGGAGTCGTTCGTTATCGGGAGCCGGAATTTAACAGACTGACCTTTGACATTCCAGGGTCATTATGGCGGCTTTTATTATTATTATTATTATTATTATTATTATTATTATTATTATTATTATTATTATTATTATTATTATTATTATTATTGTTATTATTATTTATTGTTCCTTTATATCTTACAGCTTCTCTTTTGCTGGATATGTTGTTGTTGTTGTCATGGGTGTTAAGTTCAACAAGCAGTTAATTAGTTCAGATCTTGAGATATTGACATACTAAAGTTACAAAAAAGACCACTACGCCCCACCTGGGAAATAATTAGAAACAAACGGACAAACAGACGCTGAAAATCACACAATACCCCCATCCTTTTATCACGGGGGTGGGGGGGGGGGTAAAAATTAAGGGCAATGCCACGCCCTTTGATATACTATATACAGTATCTGACCTTCAACCTTAATTCCCTTAATTTGGACCCCGCCACTTGGCTGTTGTTAAGGGAATTGAGAGGTTTACTGTGTCCGGTGACCTGTGTGTGTGTGTGTGTGTGTGTGTGTGTGTCAGTTCCCCCTCCCACACACACACACACAGTCGTATATATTGTCACTAACGTTCATATTATTATTATTATTATTATTATTATTATTATTATTATTATTATTATTATTATTATATACTAAATACGGCAAGTAAAACTACTGCAGGTATTGACGAGACATAACGAGATTTTTCGAGATATCACGAGAATTCCAGCAGTAGAAAACGTCATTATTTTTTTTTTCGAGATTAGAGAAGAGACATGAGTGAAGACGAGATAATACTAGACACTACGATAAATATACGAAACGTTACGAGATATTACCCATCAGCGGTGGTCATTAAGGCGAGATATCTCAAGATTTGGCGAGACATGAACATGAAGAAGGTGACGAGATCTCACGAGGACAATAAGAGATATTATATGCATGACAAGACATGAACCGAGATGTTACAAGACATTACGAGAAACTATAAGACAGAACGAGGAATTACGAGACACCACAAAGCAATTCGAGACCAAACGAGACCTAACGAGACAGTAGGGAGACTTTATGGCCTCGTTATTAGAACTGAGTGAAGATGTAGAGGCAGAGAATGTTTATATCAGTGTAAAATTAACCCCTTGCGTACAATGACTTAACCCGTTGAGTACGATGACTTAACCCCATTGAGTACGTTGACATAACCCCTTAAGTACAGTATGATGACTTAAGCCATCATACTCTAGGGGTTAAGTCATCATACTCAAGGGGTTAAGCCATCGTACTCAATGGGGTTAAGTCATCATACTCAAGGGGTTAAGTCATCGTACTCAAGCAACGTGTGACAATTCCTTACCCAAATGTTATATCTCGTAATGTCTCGTAATGTACTCGTATTAGTCACTGGCATCCTCTCTTTATATCTAGCAAGTTCTCGATAGGTCTCGTTAGGTCTCTTTAAAAGTCTCGTAATAATGTCTCACAGCGTCTTCTTATGACTCGTTATATTTTGTCAGTGTCTCGTAAAGTCTCGTTATATTCTCTTACTGTCCCATACGTCTCGTTAGGTTTTATAAGGTCTAGTGTTGTAATTTAATATCTCGTAATGTCTCTTTGTATTATCAGTAGTCTCTTAAAAGTCTCGTTGGACTCCCCGGTGTCTCATAAGATCTTCAAATGTCTCGTCATATCTCGCTATATTCCACTTCGTCTCGCAGCATCTATCAACGTCTCCTTATCTCGCGAAGTCTCCCAATATCTCGTAATACGCAGCGAGATCTCGTGACGTCATCACTCGTTAATTCCATCTGGTTCTGACGTAATAGTTTAATGCAAGAGAGAGAGAGAGAGAGAGAGAGAGAGAGAGATGATTAGGGTAAGAAAATTGGGGTGTAGGAAGAAAAGGAGGAAAGAAGGAAGGAAGGAAAAGAAGGAAGGAAGGAAGGAAAAGATGGAAGGTGTCAGGGAGGGAAGGCATCTAAGGGAGACAAGGAAGGGTGAGGGAGAGAGGGTGAGGGGAAAAGAGGGAGAGGGAGGAAGAGCAATAACTGAGAAAAGACTGACACGTTGGTATGAGAGAGAGAGAGAGAGAGAGAGAGAGAGAGAGCTATGTGTGTGTGTGTGTGTGTGTGTGTGTGTGTGTGTCCCGGGCCAAACTTGAGGATCCAAGGAGCCTGTTTGTTCTCCTTTGAAGCAACTCTTCCAACTAAACCCACAAACAAACAGCTTAAAACGTGGACAAACACACCCCCCAGTACCCCCGCTGCTAGACACACACACACACACACACTTACAGTAACATAAACAAACCCAACTCAATTTAACTCCGCCTAACCAAATCTAATCGAACCTAACATAACCTAAATCAACCAAATTCTAATTTCACATCATATAACCAAATAGAACCAAATCTAACCACACCTACCCTTATGTAATGTAACTTAACCTAACCAAATGTAACAAGCTAACCTAACCTAACCTAACCTAACCTAACCTAACCTAACCAACAATATTTAATATCTTTGATGACTGCCCATTGGAGGATGAATTTGGTTGTAAAAATCCTTCTACGTCACACACCTCCTCTTAATGACCCAATGGTGTTTAATGACCCAATGGTGTTAAATCAAGGTAGTTAATAGACCCTTTGAGTACATTTCCATTCCTATTGAGTATGAGCGACAAGGAACAAGACCATTATAATAAATCTTCTACCTCTTGATGACAAAACCGCCTTCACTAAACTATCCAAAACATCACAGAAAATATATGAATTTTTAGGGAATAATTTTTCATATGATGGTACAGTGATGATCTGTTGTGTCAGGTGTAAGGAATGATGAAATTGTATCTTAGTGTTTGTAAGTTATGGTGAGTCATGTTTACGGAGTAGCGAAGATGTTTCCCAATGACTGAGGAGAAGATTATTGTCGTGGTTTATCTGTTCCTGTCACACAACAAGAGGGCAGGTAGGTAAGTGTGTTCAGGAGGAATGGGAACGCTCCTTTGAGAGTCTCCGAGCCACCATCCAAGAAAGAGCTGACAAAAGGAGGATTTTTATTTTACGACCAAAATCCATCTCCTCAGAACAGTCATCAAAGTATGGCTGAAAGATGAAGACATTAAGAGCCTGTGTTAGGACTTAGTAGACTCTGTAACGTGGCAAGCGAGACTTAAGACAACAGCGATGGTCATACAAGAGGCTTAACTAACACGTGCTATAAAATTATTCAAATAAAACTTGAATTTTCCGTATGACTTATTTGATGCAATTAATATGCATTAAACTCTAAGTACATTTAACCTAATAAGACCTAACCTAACCAAATCTTTCCTAACATAAAGTAATGTAACGTAACGCAACCAAAATTAACCCAATCCAACCTAGCCTAAACTAACCCAACCCAACCTAGCCTAAACTAACCAAACCCAACCTAGCCTAACCTAACCCAACCCAACCCAACCCAACCTAGCCTAAACTAACCCAACCCAACCTAGCCTAAACTAACCCAACCCAACCTTAAACCAAACTAAGCCCCTGAACTATTAATTTATTTACTAATTTTCCCCCAAACAGGAATCTAATACCACTTTGAACTTGACCTCTGGCAGCTGGTGACGGTCAGTGGAGCAGCGGGCAGGAGGGGAGGAGGGGAGAGGCGGGCAGGAGGGGAGGTGGGGAGAGGGGGGAGAGGGGAGAGAGGGGTCAGGTTGCCTAAAGGAGGTGGACACGGACGACTGAGGGAAGCAAAACAAATCAATGCTATCTGCTGACTTATCTGTGTTGACTGATAAGACTGATTGGTTGACTGGCTGAGACTCTGAATGAGACTTGATGACTGACTGATTGAGACTAACTGACTGATTGATGGATTTATTTCTTGACTGACTTATCTACTAACTTCTTGGCTGACTGATTCAACCTATTGGCTGATTTACTGACTGACTGAGAGATCCATACGGGTAGGAAGCAAATAAGACATGAGAGAGTAAACACAGTGCAATTAAAAGTGTCCATTTTACAGTATATCCTCTCTCTCTCTCTCTCTCTCTCTCTCTCTCTCTCTCTCTCTCTCTCTCTCTCTCTCTCTCTCTCTCTCTCTCTCTCAATCCGAAACGAAAGAGAAAATATGTTTGTATTCCATTCACAGGTTTGGCCAATAAGCTTTAAGACTGGGATCTGTAGATGATGGTGGTAGTGTAGTGGTGGTGGTAGCGTGGTGGTGGTGTGGTGTGGTGTATATAGTGGTAGTATAGTGTATAGTGTGTGTGGTTTAGGCGGCTGCTGAAACAATAATCAACACAACATTATTACTCTGTGGCGACCTTTAATAAACACGACAAAAAAAAAACTACATTAATCCTCAAATATTAAAAAAAAAAAAAAAAAGAAGACAAAAGGAAAGAAAAACAATATATATTACCCCAAAAAAAAAGGAGGGGGAACTAAACTTGTCAAAAAGTAATATAATCTTTTTTTTTTTTCGTCGGTTTAAAAAAGACTTATCACAGAAATGGAAAAATGGCCTCCCCAAAAATACATCTTTCGATATTTATTGGAGCAGAAAAAGCATAAAAGACACAAGACGTCAGCAGACACACGCCTTTTTAAAAATTATTGCCTGGGATCCGCGGGCAGGAGTGGACGTGATAAACGAGACGGGAAAAAAAAAAAAAAAAAGAGAATGAAGGAAAAAAAAAAAAAGAATCGACAAACATGTGGGAGGCACCAGAGAAAGAGGTTCGGATTCCCTACCAAGAGTCTTAAAGAGGATGATCTGTTGGTGAGGAAATTGTGTGAGTGGTGACGCAGAGGCTGGTTTTTTTGTAGTAGTGGTGGTGGTGTGGGTGGGTGGGTGGGTGGGTGTTGGTAATCGGAGATGATGGGTGAAGGGTGATGGGAGGTGGTGGGTGATGGGAGGTAATGGGTGATGGAAGGTAATGGGTGATGGGAGGTAATGGGAGGTGGTGGGTAATGGGAGGTGGTGGGTAATGGGTGATGGGAGGTAATGGGAGGTGGTGGGTAGAAACAAACAACAATGAGTTACAGACATCCGCAGCGGGTATAGTAATTTTCAACACTAAATTCAACAATGTTTTGATCAGACAGATATTAGTTTAGTAAAATGGTCAAATGAATTGGTATTATTTCAGAAGCATATAAGCAGAGCAAGTGAACTCTGCAGCTGTTCACTCCCCCAGCAGGCGTAACACCGTACTAAACCAATAACCTAATAAATTAATAAGAATAAACACAAGCAATATAGTAACTAGACGTCAACAAAGGGACGAATTATCCTGGCTCTGATGGCGCCCCCTAGCTACGAAGTCACGGCGGCGCTACGAACCTCCCAGGAATCTCTCGGTCTTGTTATATATTACAAGTTACACATTAATTACAAGCCGCCGCTACACCTAAGGATATTAATGGTCACTCGGCATTTAACGTGTATCATTACAGCCTTACGATAATTTTTTGTGTTTCTTGTACGATGTGATACAGTTTATATTACCCCAAATAACAAAAAGATCATTAATAATTGTTAATAACTCCAGTTTAACATAACATTTTGGAACATATACATGGCAAACACACGTGATAAACAAATTAACACTAACAGATAGGGTAAATAACTAAATTTACCAAAGACAAAAAAATTCATGCTGTAAATGGTAAATAAAGTATAAATGATTTAGAGTAGAAAATAAAAATACACATACCGTACCCTGTATACCCCCATATTGAACATAAAATACGTATTCTTTACGAGGATATAAGAAAAATACAACGAATGGCTTTCAAGTTACTGAAAATAAAAGATCACGGCGGCTGAAATACTGTGAGGTGGAGAGAGAGAGAGAGAGAGAGAGAGAGAGAGAGAGAGAGAGAGGAGGAAGAATAGTCAGTGTTTGATGAAGGAGGGGTAGGAGAATAGAGTAGAGAGAAGAAGAGGAAGAAGAACAAACGGGGGAAGGAAATAACAAAGAAGAATCAGTGTTTGGTGAAGAAGCAATCTAAAGGAAAATTAACCCGAGAGAAGAATGTTCCTCCGCCTTTCTGTATTGATGTTAACATTTAACCTCGTACGCCTCACCAACCAGTCTAGGTATTTTTTGGTTGAACTTTCCTACTCAACTCCTCTCTGGGTAAATAAAAAAAATAAACTTCATACAGTACAACTCTACCATCATGTTTAATTTAATGGTTCACCTGAAGACTATTCACCCAAAACCTAACCTAACCCAACCCAACCTATCCTAACCCACCCAGGTAACGTCAGGGTGTTTCATCAACAGGTGAAATAAACAGGAGGTAATAATTGCCTTCATATTTTAAGTCACCAGGTGAGTTACTCTACTTCGCGCGACCATCCCCAAGGCCACCCGCACCTCCCTACCAAATTTCAGCTCCCTGTCTACAAAACTGTGGAAATACATAAGTAACACACACACACACACACACACGCCCTTGAGACTATACTATGTCAAGTTTACCTCCCCCGTCTTACATGACCTCTTGAATAATGAATAAAGTAGAGAATCTATTTACATAAAATACATTCTGAGAGAGAGAGAGAGAGAGAGAGAGGTGAACAGTATAGGACCTACGGTAAGTCACTACTCCCATATCAATAGCGAACCTTTAAGGTGACCTCTGAAACACGTACAAATATTCACCTGAGTTGGGGATAGATTGAACTCCCTAATCCAGGTGAAGTTTAGCACCAGGGATCATCTTAAAGGTTTATAACCGACCACATGTTCAGGATTTGTAGTTTTCCACACACACACACACACACACACACACACACACACCTGATACAGTATCGTGTTACCCTAAGTCTTGTTATTGATCCTTTAGTCTTCCTGCGGGTGTTGGGGAATGTTTGCTTACACTCGTGAATCACCTGATGTTGGAAAGTGTCTCAGGAATACAATTTATATCACAAAATCAACATCAATTTTTAAACATCAATAACATACTAACTCAACATATGTACTTACGATACATAACAATAAATATAAACACACATTTTTTACGTCCAATATTACTTGAATAATAAACCATATGACATCACCTGTTGTTGGTAATTAGAGGTCAAACAATCATTCGTGTCAGGATTTACATTACAAACCTAATTATTTAAATCACTGACCCAATTTATGTTGTTTGGCAGGTAAGTGTTTTAAGTAATGAATAATATTTGTATATATCTATGATAACTATATGCAATTTATATACAGTTAATTAGTAGCAGTTAGGAGGTAAAATTGTGGTGGAGACTGTTGCAGTTTTGACTGGAGGGAAAGTGTCTGGTTAAGGTGGAATCAGTATCAAATATAACTGATAAAGTGAAACATTAACTCTACATTACACTGTACACCTGACCACATACCTACTAACTTCTACAATATACGGTATATAATTGATAAACAACGACTAATTATATATGAAACTTGATATATTATAGATAATTAATAATTGACCTAAAATAATAATTAATAAGATAAATAATGAGAAATAAGAAAAATACTAGGGAAAAAAATCGACTTTTCTTCACCTGAGTAAATTTTCTTCACTTGGGTAAAATTATTGTCTTTAACTGTACTCGAATTTTCCTCGTCTGAGCTAATCAATATGTCCTAATGAGAGCCAATTAAATTTTCCCCACCTGAGGTAATTATTGTCTTGATCTGAGCCAATTAAAGGTGTCCTGATCTAAGTCAATTAAGTTGTTCTCACCCGAGTCAGTTAAGATGTCCTCACCTGAGTCAATTAAGTTGTCTGAGCCAATTAAGTTGTCTAAGCCAATTAAGTTGTCTTCACCTGAGCCAATAACTTCCCCACACCCGAAAACAAACTAGTCAAGTTTGATACAAAAATTGTCCTTACCTGAGAAAAAAATCCTAAGTGAATAATAATAATAATAATAATAATAATAATAATAATAATAATAATAATAATAATAATAATAATAATAATACCACCAACAATAATAATAAGTACAACACTAATTCACCACAGTCTACCCTTATGAAAACAATGACCTTAATTACAGGTGAAAAAATATATCGTCTTACCTGAGCAAAATATGGTGAGGTGAGTGAGTTGCCGCCAGCACCTACCAAGCCTGGGACCACCTCCCCGGCCACACACCCGCCCTGGTACCTGTGAGACGAGAACACACCTGTTAGTGACTTTCAAATACCTGTTGGTGACCTTAAAACACCTGTTAATAACCTTCACACATCTGTAACTAAAGGTTAAAAATATATAACAAAATACAGAAGTTGAGAGAAATATTACATAATACAAAATACGTTACGAGAAATATTACATAATACAAAAGTTTATAAAAAAATAAACATTTAAAATTCCCTTTATAGCGTCAGTTCCCTTAAAAATACAGTCTTTTTAAACCTAAAACTCTAACTTTTTTTTTAAGTATTATTATTTTTTTTTTATTCCCGCGTGTGTCCAGAACCAACGAGGCGGCACACGATGCTCTTTTGTTTCCGGCGTGAAGACCAAAACAAACAAGAGAGTGGTGACGCCATCCCCGGCCTCCTGCCCCAGGATTATGAGGCTTATTGACACTAAATGGTGCTGCCCTTCCCCTAGTGCTACTGCGGCAGGGGAGTGCTCTCTCTCTCTCTCTCTCTCTCTCTCTCTCTCTCTATTTTCCTCCGACTTTTTCTTCATTTTTTCTCTTCTCTTCCATTTCTGTTTTTTTTTCCTCTCGGTCTTTTTCTCCAGCTCCCGATTCCTTTGTCTTTCTCAAATTATTTTCCTTCACACACACACACACACACACACACACACACACACACACACACACACAGGTAATCATGACAATAATGTGGAAAAAAAATAATAAATAAAAGAAAAACTAATGAATATGGGAAGAAGACATTTAAACAGAGGGAGGGAGAAAGAGACGAAGGAAGAGGAAGAAAGAATAAGAGAATGCAAGAAAAGGGAGAAAACTAAACATAATAAAGATAACAAAAGCCCCAAGAGGTGTAATAGTGAGGATGTATAAATAGATGATAGGGCCAAGAAGCATTTTATAGTCTTAGGGGTGAAATTAACGCCACTTACACCAATTGATGATGACTACTACTGATAATGGTGGTGGTGGTGGTGGTGATGATGGTTGTAGTGGTGGTAGTAGTGGTGGTGGTGATAGTAGTAGTAGTGGTGATGGTGGTGGTTGTAGTGGTGTTAATGGTGGTGGTGATAGTGATGGTGGTGATGGTGGTTGTAGTGGTAGTAGTGGTGGTGGTGGTGGTGGTGGTGGTGGTGGTGGTAGTAGTGATGGTGGTGGTAATGGTGGTTCTCTTATGAGCTGACAGGTGAAATGGGTTCCAGTCCTAATGGGTCACACACCTAATGGGGGGCCCTTATTACTCTAAGACTACCCTAACCATTAAGAGTAAGAGTACCATCAGGTCTAATGGGTCCTAATATCAGGTCTAATGGGTCCTAATATCAGGTCTAATGGGTCCTAATATCAGGTCTAATGGGTCCTATTAGAACTCTGGCTCATTTGAACTTAACCTCCCCCCCTTCATTCTCCTTTCCCCCTTCCCTTTGGTGACAATTTAACTATACGTTTCCCACCTCCCCTATCCCCTCCCCACCCTTCCCCTCATCCTCTTACCATCAATCCCCACTAATACTCCTCCTACCTCCCTTTCCCTTTTCTGTGTAGGCCTCTCACACCCCTTCAATCCCACTAATGTCCCAAGCAACATCTCTAAATGATATCCCACTCAAACAAGCCACCACATTCCCCAAACGACCCATCACACCTCCCAAACCACCTCCTTCCTCCACCTAATAATCTATCCCCTTTAACCATCAGATTCCCTTCCCATAGCCATCGTTCTACACTCCCTTCATGTACCCCTTCCCCTCACAAGACGTCCCCTTCCCCTCGCTAGATGTCCTCTACCTCTCAAGAGACGTCCCCTTCCTCCCAAGAGACGCCCCCTTCCTCCCAAGAGACGTCCCCTTCCCTTCAAGATACGTCCCCTTCACCTCACGAGACTTCCCCTACCTCTTATCATCTGCCCCATCCATTTTTCAACGGCTTTCTTCCCTTATGACTATTCTTCAAAACCTCACCTTGATTCTCTACTTCACCTGAGAGCCCCCACTTCAGCTGAGCCCCCACTTCACCTGAGAGCCCCACCTTGAGGCCACACTGCTGACAGCCCCAGAGCCCCACTTCACCTGCTGAGGCCTCACACACTTCACCTGACAGCCCCACCCTCACCTGAGAGCCCACACTTCACCTGAGAGCCCCACACTTCACCTGTGAGCCCCACACTTCACCCCACACTTCACCTGGCAGCCCCACACTGCCTGGCAGCCCCACACTTCACCTGGCAGCCCCACACTTCACCTGAGGCCCCACACTTCACCTGAGAGCACCACACTTCACCCCACGTCACCTGACAGCCCCCACACTTCACCTGAGGCCCCACACTTCTCACCTGAGGCCCAGCCCCACACTTCACCTGGCAGCCCCACACCCCTGGCAGCCCCACACTTCACCTGGCAGCCCCACACTGCACCTGGCAGCCCCACACTTCACCTGGCACCCCACACTTCACCTGACAGCCCCACACTTCACCTGACAGCCCCACACTTCACCTGACAGCCCCACACTTCACCTGACAGCCCCACACTTCACCTCATCCCACAGTGGTCTGCACCTCAGCCAACATTAATCGCATCTCCATAAATTCCTCCTTTATTTTGACTTCTTTAAATTCCACAAAAGCCGCTCTCAATGTTCCCACTCCGTCTTCTCTTTTATATCTGCCCAAGAAAATCCAATTTTTCTCAAAAATACAGAGACTGATATTTCTATTTTGCTCATTTTTCTTGTTATCTTTTCTTGTATATAGCGAAAGACTTCCCGATTTTACGTGACAGTTTTCATATTATATATATATATATATATATATATATATATATATATATATATATATATATATATATATATATATATATATATATATATATATATATATATAATTTTCCTGTTCCACGTACACATGAAAACCCAGTCATTTTATATATTTAATTGCCTATCTATTCCTGTGTGTGTGTGTTAATGTGTGTTAGCGTATTCATATGTCAGTGTGCGTGTACAAGTGTGCATGTGACTAAGAGTGTGAGTGTGTATGTTTTGCCTTAACTAGACACGTACACTTGGCACCAGTAAGATTACATCTCTTAACACCTGCTAACTGGTGGTCATTTCAACGTTATTTATGGTCATTTATTGTGTTATCCAAGTCGGAAACATCCATCATAGGAGCCTTTGTTATAACCCGGGTCGATATCTACACCATTAATCCACGGTGATACAACCACACACACGTGACGTAGCCTAAATTACACAAGTTATAATATTCTCTAAGTCAGATTAACCTCAGATAGCGTGGGTTATTTTGGTGTTCTTCCTGATACTACGTCACCTTTATCGCTAAAAATACCCAGCGTCGTCGTCCTCTGGGTTGAAGCGCCGCGGTGACAATGTTGCTCGCTCTATGGGGACACGTCACTGGGGACACGTCACGCCATTCTCCAGTTTAAATTCGTTTATGTATTCTCTTTCTTTATTCAGTACAGTCCACTAACTGATTTATACGTAAACATGTGTTAAGTCGTAGAGGCGGTCACAAAACTCATCATTTATCAACGTCTTTAGTGTCGAGGAACGTTCTGTACAGTTTTAGTTGAAGGTAAATTGTTTGTCTGTCTAACACTCTCTAGTTTGTGCTGTCTGCTATAAACTATTGCAGGAAGCAAATATTCTCAGTAATGTAATTCACCCTCGCAAAATTTTTCCCGAAATACAAGTTTATGTGTTTTCCTTATTGATATTACTTCAGATCCCTCTTCCTCACTCCCCTGACATCCTCTCCCTTCTTTCTTCTGCCCTTCCATTCGTCTTCTCTGTAACTCCTATTCTCTTTTATCAATCGTGACCTTTTCCGTCCGCCCTCTGCGTCCACCTCCACCACCCACCCGCCCACCAGCTGCCTCAGCCTCCAGCCCCACTATGCAAGGGGAGCGCCGCCATAAAATACCGAATTGGCATCTTACCGAAACTCTTGGTGCCTTGCCAGACGTAAGAAGCACTCTGCAAGAGTAGCTGCAGGGAACACACTGATGCCAGGATGATATAGTGAGTAGTAAGTATCACAAGATTTATCGAAGTGAATGATGCTACGAATGAGAAAAGTTTCACCCATGATTCTGTAGCCAGGAACGAAGGGGATAGTGAGTGCGGTACAATACGTTGGTTCTTTGTCCACATTACAACTTATCGGTGTCGGATCTCGAGGAAGGAATAAGTGGGTTAGTTACAACAATATCTGCTGTAGTCAATAGTAACAGAAGCCGTTGATGATAAGAGATACACACACTTATTACGCCTGGGAAATGCAGGATTACGCTTTATCGTCCATCTGTGTGTGTGTGTGTGTGTGTGTGTGTGTGTGTGTGCCCCTCCGTACGTCTGACCATCCCTTACGGCCTCCGTTTTACTTTATGTTGGGATGAATTTTACGGCTCTGGAAGGAAGAGGGGAAGAGTCTCCTCCCCCACCCTCCTTGTTCAGAGGGGAAGAGTCTCCTCCCCCACCCTCCTTGTTCAGAGGGGAAGAGCTCCTCCCACCCTCCTTGTTCAGAGGGGAAGAGTCTCCTCCCCCACCCTCCTTGTTCAGAGGGGAAGAGTCTCCTCCCCCACCCTCCTTGTTCAGAGGGGAAGAGCCTCCTTCCTCACCCTCCTTGCTCAGAAGGGAAGAGCCTCACCCTCCTTGCTTAGAGGGGAAAAGCCTACTCCCCAATCCTCCCTCATACTCAAGAGTGCAATATTCATTTTCCAGTAGCCATTCTTGTGCCCCACCACGTCAGTATGGCCTGACTTAACCTCAAGCACTGGTGGCCAGACAGTCGTGAAACTTGACATGCGCAAATATCCTGTAGATTACCGCAACATTACGTATAAACTACATCACTCTCGGCTTCCTCTTACCACTTACTGACTTTACTCAGTTAACTAAACAGTTCAGCTCATTTTGGGAGGTTATCCTGTACTAATAACATGCAAAGCTTCCTAAGAGCAAATTATTTCAAATTTCTATTTAGTTAATTAACAAAATGAGATTCCGTTTATAATTCCACCTAATTGGTTCACGGTCACTTTATCCCTCATGATATCAATTAATACGGAAGTGACAATCCCTCGGTATCTACTCTAGTTAATTTTACTAAGGATGGAAACTCATTATATACTATAACACAATTAACATTTTGACTCAAGGGAAACATATCAAGGATTCTGAGTTGGTACAATACTGTTTTTGAGGTTGTGGTTATATATATGTTTAAGAATACTTACTGTATATGTATCAAGTTTACTTCTATTCATGCAATTATGTCTATCCCACCGCTGCCACCATACTTTAATCTAATATAATATAGGACTAGGCGTGTGTCTGTCTGTCTGTCTGTCTGTCTGTCTGTCTGTCTGCTTGTGTGTGTGTCTGTTCTGGGCAGCCGAAACGGCACAATCGTTTATCATCAAACTTGGTGGAAAAATCGCAAAAAATTCGTAGAGTGGAACAAACCTGGTCCCATGTCGATGGTTTCTTTAGGAAGGCATTAATTAACAATTCTACTTACGATGGAAAAGGATGCAAGTCTACGGACTTGGCGCGCCCTAATTAACCATGCAAGTCTACGGACTTGGCGCACTCTCATTCGTTGTACGCTGTCACGAGCGTTCAAACTCTCACAAGGGCACGAAGGGCCCGCGATCACTTGTGAGGGCTATGACTGTGTGTGTGTGTGTGTGTGTGTGTGTGTGTGTCAATGTTACGTTAACATTGATCCCCTATTCTAACCCTTAGACTCACTTGGAATTAGGTAGGCCTACAATATTAAGGTGTCAGTTAAAGGGCTCAACATTGATGTGACACACACACACACACACACAAGGGGGGGCGAGTATTGTGGCACCTCAGAGGCCCCAGAAATGATCCTTGAAGGTAGGAAGAAATACTCCCACTAACATAAGCGGAGAAAGTTGGGTTAAAAATTATTTTTATTTAGGAAAAGTAAAGCCTTCCCTTTCCTTGGCGAGTGTTTGGGGCAGCCTTGCATTCATAATGATCCCACAAGCGTTTCTCTTATTTTTTTTATATATTATTATTATTATTATTCTTACGCGCGTGGATTCTGTGCATGGAGGGGAAAATAAGCCTCTTCTAAAATTTATTACTCCTGTATGAAACATTTACAAAGAAAAACTCGGGGAAAATATACGACAATTACGCAAGAATATAAAACAAACTCATAATAACCGCCCGGCAACATCGCTCTAGCTCCACCACCGCCAGCAGCTATTAAAGAAAACGGGAAGGCGCCGGAAACTTAAACAAAATGGGGCAAGCGGAATTCAACTCTCCTGGCATATAAAAAATCTTTATTGCACTTGTTACCTCATATCATAAAGAAAGGAAACAAGCCGCTGTGGGGAAAAAATAACACTTTTCTCTTGTAAATTTATTGATAATGTGGCACAAGACGGTATGCTGCTGCTTGCCAACTGGGGATTAATGTTAAGTAATGTTTATAGTTGCCAGGTGGGGATCAATGTTAAGTAATGTTTATAGTTGCTAGTAGTTGCCAGGTGGGGATCAATGTTAAGTAATGTTTATAGTTGCTAGTAGTTGCCAGGTGGGGATCAATGTTAAGTAATGTTTATAGTTGCTAGTAGTTGCCAGGTGGGGATTAACGTTAAGTAATGTTTATAGTTGCTAGTAGTTGCCAGGTGGGGATTAATGTTAAGTAATGTTCATAGTTGCTAGTAGTTGCCAGGTGGGGATTAAGGTCACAACACACGCTTGAGTGCTGTTCGTACACTACGAGTAACGACACTTGGCAGCAGCCGATGAATGTTAGGTAAATGTTTACAGTTATCGGCTGTGGATTAATGTAAAATAATTTTGACATTAGCGTTATTTTGCAGCCGTAAATTAATGCCAAACTAATATTAACACTACTTATTGCCAATTACGGTCTAGAGTTAAATAAATCACCAATGTAATAGTTTCCAAATGGCGATTTTAATAAACACGACATGCTTTTTGGTGCTATCTGGCAACAGCTAAATAGTATTTACTGTACTAATTGCCAACTATGAATTAATGCTCAACAAATATGCTTTCAGTGCCACCTGCTCACAGTCAGTTAATATCAAATGAAGATGTTTATAATCCTAGGCGTCAAACTCGATAAACTTCTTCACAAAATATAATATCTCCATCTGTACAGTACAGTGAGATCACTTGCTGGATAACACACAAGACGAATACTTCACTGCAAAACACCCTGAAAATAATTACTGTCACCACTCGCGAATTATAGCCAGATAAATGACCCCCCCCCCTCCCCTCCCCCACCCATGAAACTTAACAAATAAATAGGTGTAGTAGCTCATAACCGGGGAACGGGGAGTGGGGAAGGGGGGATGGGGAAGGGGGGATGGGGAAGGGGGGATGGGGAAGGAGGGGAGGAGGGGAGGAGGGGTTAAGGTGGGCGGGTGGACTGTATTATTCAAGAAGTTGGTTCACGCTAAGGTAAATACTATTCCCAGCTCCGCTATCTACAACTTGAGTTAGAATGAATTAAGTATCAGGGGGTAATTCTGAGATTCGAGCCCGGCCTGCTTTCCTGTCTGCCTGCCTGCTTTCCTGTCTTCCTGCCTGCCTGCTTTCCTGTCTTCCTGTCTGCTTGCTTGCTTCCCTGCCTTCCTATCTTCACAGCTAATAAAAATGTGAAACAGAGCGTAAACATGGCCGTGTGTTTCTTCCTTTGAGTCGCGAGAGACGCCACCGGCAACTGTAGGGTCTGAAGATAAACAGTCGTCTATGTCTCTCAGCAATATAGACGCAGGTTAGAAACAATGGAGTGGTGTTAGGAGAGAGAGAGAGAGAGTGAAGGATGGTGAGGATGGATAGTGTGTAGGGAGAGGGTGTGTTAATAAATTTATCTCTCACCATCCTTCGTGTGTGTGTGTGTGTGTGTGTGTCGCCGGGGTGTAGGTACTTCCTGAAAGAGGCGCTGCAGGAAGAACACCTTCCGCCTGACAGCTCGTACCCTATCCTGCTACTGTTTCCCCAGCCACATGTCAACCTCCCCTCGGCCACCGCATTACTCTCTCTCTCTCTCCCTTTTTTCAGCACAAGACGGGAGCTACAGGTAGTGGTAAGCGACCTACTCAAATGCAGGAGCTCGAAGCATTTTATGAGTCAACTCAGGACGTCAGCCAAGGAGTATCTGGCATCACACACACGTTGAGATACTGTCTGTGTCTGTCTGTCTACTTGCGCACCGGCTAACTTTCATGGGATGTCAATCAATCAACTTCAACGGTTCTCTTTCTTTAGTAGGTATTCGAACCAGAGACCCCAGGTTTTACTGCAATTCAAGTGTGATAACCACTCCGCCACCGTACCCATATAACTCACGAACCCTCAGCTAACCACATCGCTGCTATGGCCGCCCCTCCCTCCATCCATCCATCCCTCCCTCCCTCCCTCCTTCCTTCCCACCCCTTATTCCTCACTCCCACCTTTCCCCCCTACCTCAATCCTTCCTGCCTTACCTCCCTTCCATCCATCCATCCTCCCTCCCCCCCTCAATTCTTCCTCCCATCCCCCTCCATCACCCCCACCTTTCCTTCTCCCCCTCCCCTCTCTCGCTAACTCACTCCCCTCCCTCTCCTTCCAGCCTTCGTACAAGAGATATACTGTACAGGGGGAGGGGGTATATATTTTTCCCCCCTTTGTTCCTTAACAGCGCACAAGAGCCAGTAAGTCTGCCGGGACATAACTCTTTTGTAGCTCAGAGTGAAGACAATGATGCTTCCCTGTCGTAAATTATCTCACAGCCACACACACACACACACACACACACACACACACACACACTATACACGTAACTATTCTTCTCTTCTGTACTCAAGCTGTACTCAACGGTAACACTGACAGGAAACTTTTAATACTAACACAAAGATGAGTACATTAAATCGTTGAGTATGATGCCAAAATCCTCCCGCCTTGAGGACAATGAATTAGCCTACTGAGTAAGATATTATACTCAAGGAGTTAAGTCATCGTACTCATGTGTTAAGTCATCGTACTCAAGGGGTTAAGCCATCGTGCTCAAGGGGTTAGGGAATAAACAGAAAATGTGAACTGCGGTGTGCACTTTCATCACACTCCAAACACTCCCGTCTCCCCGAGCAAGTGTGGCTTAAGGGGGCCCTTAAAGAGACGCCTCGCTCTTAATTTCTTAACAGCTGTTGTCTAGTGTGTGTGAACTGACGGAGTGTTGCGAGCTGAAAGACTTTAGTTGTTGAGGCACAGACATACATTATGAGAACAACAGGGAGTCACTCCTATCACGGGTAAGAAGTTGGAAACACTCCCTCTCAGTGTGTGTGTGTGTGTGTGTGTGTGTAAAGATGTTTATATAACGTGTACTGATACAAAAAATTCAGGTGTGTTCGGAATAATATATATATGTGAGAGTGAAATCTAGGCCATGCACACACACACTCATGCCAACGTTAAACTCTTCATGCGGTGTCATAAGTCAGTCTCACTGCCGACTGTACACAAGAGTAACACCACAACACATGCATGTAAATCACCTCCGAATTCCCTTTATCCCAAGCGTACGATACTAGGGTGAAAAAAGTAAAGAATAGAGGGTGGCTGGTACGTCTTCAGGCCAACGCCGCCCCTTGTGTGTCTCCACATAAGGCTAAAAACACAATGCTGCTGTTGCTGGAGGTGCCCGCCGCTCTCCTCCGACATTGGCCAAACATTCGCCTCTGTTGACAAAGGGATCTGAGAGACGCTCCCACACCCGCACGTTAAAATGGATCCTCCAAAGGGATTTATTTATGAAAGCAACCTGGGCCAGGAGTCCTGAGAGATCCGTACGGTAAAATTTCCCCCCGGAAACTGGTGATGAGGTGAGAGGGAATCTAACTGGTTCACGTTAAGGTGCAGCGCTACAGCCAAGGCTGTTAATGGCGTCTATATTGTAGTGGGACAGCACCATAACAAGATACCTTCTCTCACACCATTAAGAACCTTTTGAAAATACCGACCCGGGAGACAAAACACGGGACTTGGATTCTCAATGGTGCGTAACTTAAATTTTCCCGTTAAAGGAGACGTGAGAGCGACTAACTGGCTGACCAAGTTACAACCTAAAAAAACTTCCAAAGGGGCAAGGAGATTCTACCTTAACTAGACAGGTTCTTTTATCCACTGTTAGAGGCACAAAATTAACATACGAATCTTTGAGCATCTGGACCCCAGAATAAATAAATATATTATAAATAAATATATTATATATATATAAATATATTATATATATATATATATATATATATATATATATATATATATATATATATATATATATATATATATATATATATATATATATATGTGTGTGTGTGTGTGTGTGTGTGTGCGTGAATAATTACATATAAAAAGGTTGATATGATGTTATCAAAGTCCTCCTCCTTCACCCCACCCCCCTCCATCACTCCCCCTCCTCTTCCATCACCCCCTCTTCCTTCACCCCACCCTTCTCCTCCTCCTCCATCACCCACCCCCCCTCTTCCATCACTCCTCCTCCTCCATCACTCCCCTCCTCTTCCTCCCCTCCTTGAAATACTTCCCTCGAAACAGGAGCCACAAGTTACTGCCAGTGTGTGGGTGTGAACTACTACTGCCACACATCACAACACCAGTCAAACTTCTCCTCTTCTCTACGCTTCTCTTCTCTTTATTATCATCTTCATTTCTTTCCTTTATTTATAACAATTTACTTCTATATTTTTACTTTATTATATACTTTTTCTTCCTGTCTTTGTTATTTATTTATCGTCTTTATTACCTTCCCTTATATTTATTTATGTTTTGTACTACAGTATATTTACTAAGGATAGCGATGCCTACTTTACACACACACACACACACACACACACACACACACACAAAACAAACACACACACACACACACACACACACACACAAAACAAACACCCCAACACACACAAAACAAACACCCCCCACACACACAAACACCACAACACACCACACAAACACCCATCAACACACACATACGTCATCAGCGGTCCCACTTTGTTGACACACCGCCTCTGTCTCCCTCCGCTAAAAAACTGAAACAAGACATTATCCTATGGCGACTATTTGCATAAGAAAATTCAACCAACTCCTGTCTACCTGCGGGGAGAGAGAGACTGCTCGTGGGGGGGAGAGGGGTGGAGAGGAAGAGGGGGTGAGGAAGGAGGGGAGGGGGTGGAGAAGGGGGAGTGGAGGAAGGGGGTAGAGAGGAAGGGGGTGTGGAGAAGAAGGGACGGTGGAGAGGAAGGTTGGGGGAGAGGAATGAAGACGAGGGGTGCAGAAAGAGAGAGGAAAGGAGGGAGGGGAGAGGGGGGGAGGGGAGGAGAGGATATACAGAAGGAGGGGAGGTATAGAAAGAAGATAATATGAAGGAGGAGGATAAGGTGAATTGGGGAAAGAGGGAGAAGAAAGGAAGTGAGGAAACGAGGTGAGGGAAGCTGGAGAGGGACGAAAGGGAAGTAGAGAGGGAAGGAAGTGAACTCCATCTCCCTCTCCGTGTAAAAGAACTCCAGAGGTTGGCACATTTTTACCTGCATACCAAGAGTTCACTTTACCAACACCATTACAATTCTAACCCCCAAAAAATAAAAAAATAAAAATTATCTCATAAATAACTCCAAACAAGATTCAAGAATAACAACCACCACTGACAACCCAAAATAAGAAGGTGTTATTGTTGTTATTGATGTTGTAGTTGTTACTGATATTATTGCTCGTTATTATCCTTGTTGTTTTATTGTCATTGTTGTTCCTGTTGTTGTTTTTGTTGCTGTTGTTATTGGAGTGGGTGTTGGGGGGAGATAATGATTAATATTAACACAACTGATGGACGCTCTTCCAAGTATGAGTGACTGAGTGAGTTTGTGAATGGATGGATGAAACGATGGGTGGATGAATAGATGGATGAATGAATGGATGGGTTTTGTTCAAGGAGTGGTTGGGTTATAGTTATGTTCAAGAGTGTGGATAAAGTCTGAAATCTGTACGGGATCTTTATATACAAAACCCTCGGGGAAGTCTGAAATCTGTGTCTGAATTTTTGCATAAGAGTTAAAAATCCGGGTAAATCTGAGTTATGTGCTGGATGTATATGTTGTATTCTAAGACCTTTAATCTTTTTCCTTACATCTCTCCCAACCCCCGCACCCCCCCACCCCCCACCCCCACCCACAAAAAAGTGTTTATTTTATCGTAAGAATTTTTTTTATGAACCTGTAAAATGGGCGGAATATATTTAGGAGGAATGTGTCTGTATATGTCTGTCTCCGTGTGTGTATATGTCTGTCTCCGTGTGTGTGTATATGTCTGTCTCCGTGTGTACATGTCTGTCTCCGTGTGTACATGTCTGTCTCCGTGTGTACATGTCTGTCTCCGTGTGTACATGTCTGTCTGTGTGTACATATCTGTCTGTGTGTACATATCTGTCTGTGTGTACATATCTGTCTCCCTGTGTATATATATGTCTCCGTGTGTCTGTTTACCTATGTGTGTGTGTGTGTTTCTTCCCGTCTGTTTGTCTCTCCTCTCGTTCGTCTTCCACCCCATTTAAATTTTCGTCTTCGTACAATCGAGAGAGAGAGAGAGAGAGAGAGAGAGAGAGAGTTAAAGTTCTTGCACGACGCCCGTTCCTCTTGTCTTATCAGCCCGGCCGAGGACCAGAATGCAGTGCGGGAGACCTTACCCACGACAAAGACTTACACTTATCTCACACCACAAAAGATGTCGGGAGAACCACGGCGCCCTCCCTCACTGGTCTCTGGTTCTGCCTCCACCACTCCACCAACACCACTACCACCATCAACACCATTACCAACGCCACCACTATCATCATCGCCACTACAACCACCACCAACACCATCGCCACCATCACCACCACCACCTCAACCACCATTACCTAGTTAATTAGGCCTGGTCAGGTTAAATTAGCTTTGGCTATATTTTGGTTCAATAAGGTTAGGTTAGGTTAGGTTAGTAACTGCCTTGTTATATTTTAGGGCGTCTATTTCATCATAAATCTAGTTTAACTTAAAGTTCGATTAAGTATTGTAAGTTCAAGGTGTTAAATTTAAAAGACTAACTTGATGGTAACTTTGATTTCCCAAGCGGCATTCAGGTATTTAATTGGACAGATATACGGTACACCAAAAAAATATATATATATAACTTTTCCCGCGAAATTTACAATATTAGTTTTCCCGGGAAATTTTGGTATCAACTTTCCCGCGAAAACTGAAGTATTAGTTTACCCGCGTAATTTTGAATGTTATTGATATACGGTAGCTCATTTGATCACTCGCTATGAAACTCCGAGAATTAAAAAAAATAGACGAATTCACACGAAAAACAAGAGAGAAAGGTAGCTGCTTTGTTGATCTGGTTCTGGAAAACGCTTTTATTGGATGTTGTTCACGGTAGCTATTGGTCCATGGCGGCTTGTGGTCCATGGCGGCTAGTGGTCCGTGGCGGCTTGTGGTCCGTGGCGGGGTATTGGTCCGTGGCGGCTAATATTCCGTGGTTACCATTCGTCCGTGAGAGATAAAACAGATGTGGAACATTTCCTTTCAACTGGTAAGAAGCGAACGGTGTACTGGACGAGCACCTCTCCATATCTCTTGAGGGCGTATGATGAACTGAATGTCCTCTACTTTTAGACTGGCAGTAACACAGACAGACAGACGAGAGAGAGAACGAGAGAGAGAGAGAGAGAGAGAGAGAGAGAGAGAGAGAGAGAGAGAGAGAGAGAGAGAGAGTACCCAGCTTTTGGTCATACCGGAGGGGTATAGTAAAGAGGTGTCCCCCCACCCCCACCCCCACCCAACCCCCTAACGCCCGCCACCTTTTTCCCTGGATTGGCGCCAACTGGAAACGTTTTGCTCTCTGGGGGATTTGCAGATCTGGAAAATTGGCTCAAACAGAAGCGTCATGCATATTTCCAGAGATTTCAGGACGGTTGATGGTTCCAAAGCGGCTGTACACGCCAGACACCGTGTATTACTGTACCTTATATTCTGATGTTTCATTCAGGAGTGTTAGAGAGAGTTCGGATTTAGATAGACAATTGTGATAAGATAATTTTAAACATGGTGACACGAATAATGTAATGAGCATCCTAACCTAACCTTAGACACAACAAAAATATATAAACAAACACAAAATTAAATCATTAGTAAAATTAAGCCACAAATAAAAATAAAAAAAACATTATATCCCTCACGCACGAAAATATACCATCAGTAATATCAGCAAATGTCAACAAAATTGGGTCATCTATACTGGGGCAAAAATTACTTACCATTCAGACAAGAGTTTCATTCCTGTTTATGTCTGTGATATTTACATAACCTGATATTAGTGTTACTGTAACTCACCGTTATTCAATTATTCTTTACGACACACAAAAGTCCACTTATAGTTACGTTACTCCCAATATAACGATTACGACGCTATATAAACACTTTTGCCGCGTTCCGTACACCGTATTATGTTATGTATTACGTCATGCTTGTGTAATGGTCACTTTGCGTTATTTACTCACTCGTGCTTTATATATATATACGTTATATGAAGCCCAGTGACGTTATAGTTTATCTCCTTCGTTATACGTGGTCTTATGGCAGCGTATACTCGGATTATCCACCTCTGGGGTATACGAGGGATGATTCGTTATACTGAAGGTGGTATAGTCAAGAAAAATATAACGTATATCACAGCTGTCATGTATAGAAGAAAAAGTTGTTATATATAAAGAATTGAGTTGTTAATAAGAGTTGTAACAAGACCCACCTAATCGATTGACTTAGCCCCTGAGTACGAGGACTTAACCCCTTGAGTACGAGGACTTAACCCCTTGAGTACGAGGAATTAACCCCTTGAGTACGGTATTATCATATTCAATGATTAATGTACTGAATTGATTAAGATAAAAGTATAAATGGAATATCCCCCCAAAAAATAGTATTAAAATTATAGAGAGCTTCGACCTTTTAATTGAATACGTTCAGTGAGCAACAGTTGGAAGGGGTCAATTTAAGGAGAGGCCGAGATTGAGGAATAAAGTGGTAATGTTACCCTATAGGTCAGGTGAGACAGGTAGACAAGCCCTCACATCACGATTTCTACCTGCTTCAGATAGCTCAATACCCACTTTTCCAGATGAACTGATTGTTAATGTGTTTTTTTTTATATAATTAGTCTTTAAAAACGTCTCTTTAAATATGTTGCCGACCATTTCCGCACTAACTGAGCTATGACCAAGTCTTTCCGGGTCGCACAGCTATGATCGATTTTTTCCGGGTCATGCAACAGATAAATGCTCTGCCGGATCCCATCGGCTCTTCCAGGGAGATGGTTGGCCAGCCATTTGGTCTGTTTCATTTATAGTCTGAGGGGAGGGGAGGGGGTGTTTTGTCTCTGCCGGGTCTGTGGTCTGCCGGGTCTGGGGTCTGCCGGGTCTGGGGTCTGCCGGGTCTGAGCCACTCTGCCGAGGGCCTAAATTATGGAAGCAATCAGCTGTAGTGGTAGTTTTCTGCTCACTGTTTATGCTTCTGTTGGCTTTATGGAATATGAGGTGGGTTGTGGTGGGTTAAAACTGGGTTGTGGTGGGTTGAAGTGGGTTATGATGGGTTGAAATGAGTTGTGATGGGTTGTAGTGGGTTGTGGTGGGTGATGGTGGGTTATAGTGGTTCCTGATGGGTCATGAGGAGTCCTGGTGGGTTGTAGTGGGTTGTGGTGGGTTGTAGTGGGTTGAGGCATTAAACACATTCTCCGGCAAGTCTATGACCCACAACTGTCCAAGACCTATATTAACGAGCTCCTCTAACAACCATCCACTGTTAATAACTACACAGTATGACGTGGCCTTAGACTAGTGTGACGTGGCCTTAGAAGTGTGACGTGGCCTTGGACTAGTGTGACGTGGCCTTAGACTAGTGTGACGTGGCCTTAGAAGTGTGACGTGGCCTTAGACTAGTATGACGTGGCCTTGGACTAGTGTGACGAGGCCTTGGACTAGTGTGACGAGGCCATGGCCAACACATATCAATATAGTACTACTAGTCTCCACATTACGAGTATATACTGTATAATATTTCAGCTTAAATAAACAAATATACATAATATATCCCCAAAGAAAACTATTCAGTAATATTAAAGGCGTTACTATACACACACACACACACACACACACACACACACACAGACCGATACTTATAACAAGATAAAAGTTTACAAGATTAAGCTGAAGAAAACAAGAAACTTTAGATAAAAACTTTAGGAAGAATTAAACAATAATTTCAAGAAGATAAAGATAAAGAAAATAAATAAACGTTTGAGAAAAATGAGATGAAAAAAGTTTGGTTGTTAAAAAAAGAAGCCAAGAAGACTTAGATATAATATTGGGAAGAATTTATATACAAAAGCAAAGTTGATTAGGTGAAAAAAGTTAGAGAGATTTATTGATTAAAAAGTCGGGTAAATTTCGATTAAAAATCCTTCATGAATATTAAAAGAAAAAACCTTAAAAATGATAGAAAAATCCTAAAAATAAATAAAATAAAAACCTAAAAAAAAATTAAAAAACTCTGGAATATTAAAACAAAAAACCTCAAAAAATAAAGAATGAAAACTCAAAATAAAACCTAATAAATAAAAAAAAACTAAAAAAAGGAAAAAAAAACCAGGAAGTTTAAAACAAAAACAAAAATTAAGACCAACACAAAAGTAAAAAAAAAAAAAACTATAAACCGTAAATAAAAAAGCCGACCCAGCAATCAGGTTTATTTCCACCGTGATTTGATAGGATGCAAAGGTGATTATGACAGGTAACTGGCATGCTAACTGGAGCTGTCACAAAGACTGTCAAGAGCCTCACAGTCATCCCACCGAAACACCGAAAATAAGGCGAAATAAGGCGAAATAAGACCCGTATCCCAATCCCACCCCCTATTAAAGAGATACAACTCATAGGGGGATAAATACGATACAAGCAGACTCCCTATTTATATGTATGGTGAAATAGGGTGAATATAAATGTGATTATTAGGATAAATTTACATATATTTGTGTTTCTATTTCTGTGTTAAAACGGTGATATATATAGAAAGGTGAGATAAATTGAGACGAGATATAGAGAGATGAGCAAAGATGAGAGAGGAGATACCTTGAGAATAGTAATGTATTTCTATATATATTGGACCATATATAAGTGAGTTTCAAGTACATATTTTTTCGTGTAAAATTTTCATACGAGGAAACTTCTAATGATCTCCTGTATTTCATTGTAATCCCCCCCTCCCCCTTCCCGCTCTTCCCTCACACTCTTCCCTTCCTCCTACTTACTCCTCTTCCATCTCCTTCCCATTTCCTCTCCGTTCTTTCTCCTCTCCTTCCCTTCCTCATCCTTCTCCTCCTCCCTTTCCTCAACTTCCCCCAACCTCTAAAAACGGGAGGTGGCACTTCAATTTACTCCCCTCCCCCAAATTATATACACTATAAAGAGGTAACAATATAAATAATGTATATACTTTCGCACAACACTATACGTAGAAGTATATAAACAGCAAAGTTAACTAAGTTTTTATAGTCACCCTGTCTGTCTGTCTTTCTGTCTGTCTGTCTGTCTGTCTGTCCCGACCAAATTACCCATACAAACTACCATAATAAACCTGTCATCCAATTACACTACAAAATCCCTCATTTGTGACATTTAGTTTGAGTGGGAAAAATCTTCACCAGAAACTTCCATTACAAACTGTAGGGAAAAAATAAGTTTTATAAGAGGCCCTTTCATCCGTGGCGGCCAAGGGCGGGTAAGAAAGGCTTTTATGCCCAATTTCAAGTCGGGGAAAAAAGGTCTAAGTTTGACTAAAAAAAAAAAAAGTTTGAGACTAAAATAAAGAAAAAAACGATATATATACGTAAAGAAAAAAAAGGAAGACCAAGGTTCCATTAAAATAAAAATTGTATATGGAAAAAAAACCTTAGGAATGTTTATAAAAAAAAAAATATATATTATATATCTATATATATATATATATATATATATATATATATATATATATATATATATATATATATATATATATATATATATATATATATATATATATATATATATATATATATATATATATATATATATATATATATATATATATATATATATATATATATATATATATATATATATATATATATATATATATATATATATAAATAAATAAATAAATAAATAATAAGTTCATAGAGACGAGAAAAATTACATCAATTATAAAATGAAGAAAAAACCGGAATAAAAAATATCAAATATCAAAGAAAAAAAAACTTCGGTATCCAAATCCAGAAAAAAAAAGGAAGCCTTTTACGACCATAAGCAAGAACACCAAAGGTTCTCGCGTCTACACACAGACAGAAAACGAAAATGGCTTTTTATCTAAACTGAGGCAAGAACCAACAACCTTTTCTACCCGTATCCATCAGAGGAGGTAATGCCTTAATGATTTAGAAGAAAAAATAAATAAAAACAAATAAAACAAAAGTAAAAGGAAAAAAGGAAAAAATTATGTTGTAATCTAAGTAGAAAACGAAATCTCTTCTGTTGAATATCGAAGCAGTTTTTTTTTCTTTCGTTTTCCCAAATCGAAGTTTTTTCGGGGGGAATATCCAAATTCAAGCAGAAAAACAAAGCCTTTATACCCAAATCTGCTGAACAAAAGAGCAGGACGCGACTGGAGAGAGGATAGGGTGGGTAGGGAAGAGAGGGGTAGAAGGAGGGGGAAGGAGAGAGGAAGAGGAGGAAGAAAAGAGAGGGAAAAGTAAGGAGGGAGGGGGAGAAGGAGAGGGGGACAGGGAGAGGGGAGAGGATGGAGGGACAGGGAGAAGGAGAGAGGGAGGGGAGGAGGGAAGGAAGGGGTGGAGGGAGAGAAAGGGAGAAGGAGGGAGGGAAGGAGGGAGGGGAGGGATGGAGGATGGGAGGAGGAGGGAGGGGCAGGGAGAGGGAGAAGGAGGAGGGGAGGGAAAGCGAGAGAGGGAGTTACATTAGATATGCGGAAAGCAACACAGTCTAGAAGCATGGTGTGTGCCGGGAGAGGAGATGAGATCACACACACACACACACACACACACACACACACACACACACACACACACACACACACACACACACACACACACACACACACACACACACACACACACACACACACACACACACACACACACACACACACACACACACACACACACACACACACACACACACACACACACACACACACACACACACACACACACACACACACACACACACACTTTATATCAAAATAACTTAAAAGCGAGATTTATTACAACAAATAACAAACACAATCCAAACATTCTCAGGCTGTCCACCGCCAAAAAAAAACACAACCACAAACATTACAAATTGTGTGACAGAGTTCAAAAATATTCAAACAATACAGATCATTGCTGCCTCAACCTTGACCTTTGTGTTGCATTACAGGGTCCAGAGAGAGAGAGAGAGAGAGAGAGAGAGAGAGAGAGAGAGAGAGAGAGAGTATGTATGTATGTTGGAATTCTATACGCCTAAAATAAAGTAAAAAAAAAATGGACGAAATCCACACATAGGTTGAGAAATGTTATATGATGTCAACAAAAACATCAAAAGAGAATAGACAATAAAATAATGAAACTCCCAAACTGGAGAGATGAATACAAAGAGACATATACAAGAGATGAAAGAAAGATGGAATAAGTAAAAGACAAAAAAAGTGAAAGCAGGGGATAAGGCAGGAACGACAATATAGTAGCGTTGAACAAGGAAATAGGAGGAATGTGTTGGACAATGGTGTACAAGAGAAGGGAGGAATGAATGAGAGAGAGAGAGAGAGAGCAAGAGAGAGAGACGTCTGATAACAGAGACAGGTGGTGGAGGGGGCGGGTGGAAAGATGAAAAACACAAACAACTACACCAAACAAACAACTACACCAAACAAACACCCACACACAAAGACACACATGAACAAACTGGGACAGTCAACATCTGAGAATGGAGGAGGAGGAGGAGAAGGACTAAAACGAAACAATAACATGAAAACAAGAGAGAGAGAAAGAGGAGATATAGTGTGTTTTGTAGGAGGAATGGACAAAACACACAATAACAGGGATATGGAAAATAAAAGAGACCAAACAAGAGATAGAGATTGGGGAAAGGAGGTGAAATAGAGAGAGAGAGAGAGAGAGAGTTGGTGAACAGCGTAACACAAGAGAAAGGACATAAATGATAAAGTTTGGAACCAGATGGGAGATAGATGGGTACACGAAAAACAGTATAGAGGGAGGGGGGGAAAAACGTACAAGGGCCAGGAGTGTGTTGGTCCAGCCTGGCCTCGACAAGGTTTGGTCACTGGCTGGACAAGGGCTGGCCCGTTAACCTGATGTGTTTAGGTGGGGAGGGAGGAGGAGGGGGAGGGGAGGAGGAGAGAGGAGGGGAACACACACTCTCTCTATCTCCATGCCTGGCACTCTGACCCACACCTGGCACTCCATGACCCACACCTGGCACTCCATGACCCACACCTGGCACTCTTGACCCACACCTGGCACTTCATGACCCACACCTGGCACCCCCACACCTGGCACTCCACCCACACCTGGCACTCCATGACCCACACCTGGCACTCCATGACTCACACCTGGCACTCTTGACCCACACCTGGCACTCCTTGACTCACACCTGGCACTCCATGACCCACACCTGGCACTCCATGACCCACACCTGGCACTCCATGACCCACACCTGGCACTCTATGACCCACACTTGGCACTCCTCAGGCAGGTGTAGACGGCTGGTGACAAGTTTTCAAAGCATTTCACTGAGACACCTGAGAAACTTATTTACAGACGAAAGGACGGATTGACGGATGGGTGGATTGACGGATGGATGGACGGACGGATAGATAGATTGACGGATGGACGGACTGACGGGTAGATTGACGGATGGATGGACGGAGAGAGAAAGAGACACTGGTCCAATAAAAATAGAAGAGTATCACCCATCCAAATTCATCAAGCAAAACTCAACACAGTTTATGACGAACATGGAGGCTGTCGGTCCCCTCTCTCCCTCAGATTCAGTATGAGCCTCTGTTACATGACTTGAGTTTATGACCGAACATGGGAGGTGCTAGGACCGATTCCCTAACTCCACCACCACCACCACCCTGGGTTAAGCTGTACCCCGGGGGATAAATTTTGATGGAGGTCAGATGAGTCTTTAAGATAAACGTCCACCAGAAATAAGGGATTCATACAGCCATCAGCTCATGAAAGGAAGAACGATGTACCACCACTAACAGAAGGATGGGATCAAATTAGAATGTTTTTAATCTTTTAGTTATCTTTTTTTTTTTTTGCTAAGAGGAAAGAAGATGTTGGTTTATTTTAATGTTCGTTCCCTTCTCCCCGTTGTTCCAGATGAGTGAGTCGTTCATGGGTCGTGTTAGTACAAGAGGTAACCAGAGTACTTGGATAGAACCGAAGATGCTTGGTAGGGTGGCAATCGATCTCCCCTCTCACCCTCGTCGAGTTAACCTATAAATACTTTCCATTACTTTATAACTTTAGACACATCAGTAAATGGGATATTTCTTATCTATTTCACTCATTAATCCTCTTTCTCACTTGTCGGATGGTCGGATAGTAGATTGGTCGGATGGTCGGGTACGTCTGTTACACACTGTTGGTAGTTACTGGACATAAACGGACTCATTAATCTCTACAGTCTCTAACAAACTTTCCTCTACTTTCCTCAGACTCAACACTGCAAGAACGACTCACCGAACAGTTTGTTTACCCAGAGATGACGTTGTAATATATCACATGACTTGGTTACAGTTCCAAACAGGAGTGTAAATGAACTGCTGCCCATGACTGTATCAGAACATGAGTCAGTGAGGGATTTAAGACAGTTCCTATTTGGTGCTATTACAACAGGATCTGTTATGTTACTGCTGACCAACAGTAATAATACCAGTAACAGTAATATCACGTGTGTAAATAACAGCAATAACAGCAATAACATAACGTGTAATAACAGCACCACCGCCGTCGAAGGGTGCGCCACCACTATCAGTAATGGCCACGTTATATGAGCACCAAGATTTACCTGCCTCGCCCTCCACCACCGCTATAATTTGGCATAAATTGAAAGTTCACTCACATGAAATATGCAGCAATGCGTCTCCTTTTTACATAAATATATATACCTTGATGATATGAGCGTCGGGGATGGCTGATAGCGGGGCGAGAAAAGTCTATAATAGTGTGTGCTGTTAATGACCAGCGTTCGTCAGAGTACGAGGGAGGGAGAATCCGTCTACACTTCCCGAACACGATCCTCTTAAGACGATAATTATCGTTCGCGCGAGCCTTCTTCCCCCGTAAATTCCCCCAGTTTCGGTGCATCAAATGACGTCACTGGGGGTGGGGTGGACTTATATTCATGAAATCATTAATTTTAGGAGGGGAATCGCGCCATATTGTTAAGTAGGTGAATATTAACAGGTCTTGTCTCTCGTTGACGAATATTGGAGCGACTTAACGATCGATACGGTGTGTCTGGGCTTCATAAAGTTTGATAACATGGTGATGAGCGCGGGCCTGGGGAGCTGGAGGGTGGGGTTGTCACATGCGTTTGTAGATACACACCAGGCGGGTGCTTAGGGGATGGCGGCGAGTGTTTACAAGAACGCTGACTTACTGTTGTTGTTGTGTACTGCTCACACATACATACATACATACATACATACACACACACTATCAGGTGTTTAAAATACAGTATATAAATGTCTGTTTATACTATGACATCATGCTAGGGAGGTTACATAAGCTCATTATACCTGCAGTTTTATCCCCGGTTGGGTAGCTTGTCTTAACACAGGTGTTTAAGAAAATACAAGAAAATGGTCACAATAACGTAATCTAACCTAGGCAAAATTGTGATACTTTTTTATCCGGCCACCGTCACGACAGGACCACAGGGGCTGGGAATCAACAAACACAACACATCCCTTGTCTCCCCTTACCAACAACTGTATTGAAACGTTATTATTTAGTTTTTCAAGTCTAACTAATTCTAACTTGAAGGGAAAGTCTCTCATTATGAGCCCTCACTTTTTCCTTTTTTTTTTATCTACGTCAAAATTTTGGCACCGACAGATTAAAGAGAAAGATAGAATAAATTAATCATGTCACTATCAATAAATCAATTAAAGTTTGCAAACCATTTCTGAGGAGAAAGAAATTCTGGTTTCGGGTTTAATAATAAAGAAAAATCACAGACAAAAATAGTCAATGGCTGTTAACCTGTAATACAATAAAATAAATCCACCACAAGCGATAAAAAACACCATCAGTCAGGTCAGGAGAGGTAGACAATATACAAACAGTAGGTGTGTCGACAGGTGGTTCATAAGCCACCTGGTGACAGCCTTCACAGCTCCCCGCCGGGTCCCCTCACCCACTCTGTTGATTTTACACTGACCCGGTACTGACGTGTTGTTGGGGAGTACACGCTGATGTAAACATTGTATACATTAATATAAACACTGAAAAAATTAATATAAACGTTGCAGAGTCTCTTGTAAACAGTGTTCACGCTCGTGTAGTATCTGTATCGGTTTGGCATCTGTAAGTACAATGTTGTGTCAGCAAATTACACAAACCTTTTAACGCTATAAAGTACAGTACTCTCCATGTGTGCGTGCTGGTAAGCTGGTGATTAATAACGAGAACCAACTGGTGAACGCCCCTACACAAAACACCCCAACACTGGCCTAAAACTCTTATAACAGCAGAACGCCACAATCCATATATAAAACAGTCTTATAAAGGCTACTCATAAGCATCAAAACGCCGTATACCTTTATAATAATCCCGTGACGGTAAAAATACCTTCTCTTAAAAAAAAGGGATATCGCCAAAGGCCTCTTGATAGCGGACGCATATCGCATAAAACCGGCCGCACTGTATCACATCCCCAGACTCTCCTCCTCGCCTCCAGCGGTTATAAAATATCCCGATTACACGCCTAATCATGATGGGGGAGAGAAAAGCGTGCCTAATAAACGAATGTGGAGGAGGAGGAGGACGAGAAGGTGGAGGGGGAGAAGGAGGCCGTGGAGGAGGAGGAGGAAGACGGATAGTAAGAGGAGGAGGAAGTCCCGAACAGAGAGGGAACAACTCATAAGTAAGCTTGTCACGCAGGGAGGATCATAGGGACACAGCCCTCCTTCCCGGCCCACCACTCACTACCCCCAGCCTGCTGTTAGCCTCCTCTTCCTCCTCACTCTTCCTCCTCCTCCTCCTCCTCTTCGGCGACGTCTCATCGTAAACACGTAATTACCGTGCATGAGGCGACAGGCTAGGCGAGCTGTGAGGTTGACGAAGGCGACAGCGAGACTCAACCCCGAGATGAAGAGACCAAGTTACGAACACCGGGCACTAGGCTGTAGACGATCTTATGGGGTGTGAAGGACGAGTGGCCACACACACACACACACACACACACACACACACAGTAGAGAGATAACCTTACCTAACCTAACGTTCCCAATATAACCAAACTAATCTAAGCTAACTTAACCTAATCTAATTTAAGTAAGCTAATATAACTGAATTTAACGAACCTCAACTATAACCTAACTTATCCTAACCTGAAGTAACTAATATAAGTTAACCTAACATTGCTAATAAAAAATAACCATATATCAATTGGTTAGGTTAGGTTAGGTTAGGTTAGGTTAGGTTAAGTTAGGTTAGGTTAAGTTAGGTTACATTGGCTCATATCGTCTCCTACCATCTTACTTAAACAAACACCTCCACCACCATCACCCAACCCACCACAAGTTGTACTAATATTTTATAAAAGGAATAAAAAATTACTCTAAATATTACAGCAAATTAATATTCGTAATTAAAAAAAAAAATAACCTAATGAAAACTTTATTCATTAGTAAGACAATTTAATTCTTTTAGAGGAAGTGAAATTATTTTATTAAACTAGCGTCCTTATTTATAACAAAGGCCCGGGAAGGAAAACTATTAAAGCCACACGAGGCGAATATAAGAAAGAGAGAGAGAGAGAGAGAGAGAGAGAGAGAGAAAAAAAAAAGAAGGTAAGGAGAAAGAGAAGAAAAAGAAATAGAAGAAAGAGAAATAAAAACGAAGAGAAATGAGAATGAAGAGAAATGTAGAATATAGGAGAAAGAGAGAAGAAAGGAGACATAGAAAGTAAGAAGAGGAAGTGAAAGGTAGAAGAGAGTAGAAATAGAAAGGCAAAAGTAAAGAGAAACAGACAAAAAGAAACTAGAAATAGAGAGGAAAGAGTGAAGGGAAAAAGAGAAAGGGAAGAGAGAGGAAACAAAGGGGGAAGAAAGAAAAATAACACGAGAAAGGGAAGGGAAAAGAGAAAGAGGAAAAAGAAATGGAAGGGAGAAGGAGAAATAAAAAGAGAAAATGAAGAAAGAGAAGAGATAAAAAAGAAAGTAAAAAGAAACATAATAATTACAGAGCGAGAGGATACAGGCGGGAAAGAAAGTTGATGGAGCGAGAAAGAAAGTTTGTCTAGTGTCATATCCGGTAGAATGGTTCCTTCTTACTCTCTCTAATAAACTTTCTTCCCAGTGTTTTCTGCGTCATATTTTCCCTGAGCTTTCTTCCTACTTTCTTTCCCTTTACTGTCTAAATATTTCCCCCCCTAACCCTTTCTTTCTTAATCTTTTTTTTTTTACCTTTTGATGGATTTTTTCTTTACTTTCAATACTTTTATACTACTATGGTACTTTCTTTTTTTACTTTCCCTTCAATGCTTTCATAAACTTGTAACTTAACTTTCACTCCTTTCCTTCCTTAATTACAAGAAAGTATCTCATCCTTTAAAAACTACTCTAAAACTTTCTCTATATACTTTATCATTTTACACAAAATTATTTCGTACTTTCATCCGCTACTTTCTCTCAACACTTTTTTCAATACTAATTATAAAGAGTTTTTCTGAATACTTTCCCCAGGGTACTTTCTAATTAGTAATTACTTTCTGATTAATCCTTGAACATTCTATATTTTTTTTTTAGTTTTTATATTTCTAATCATTATTCTATTTTACCTAATCAGTAATGCATTGTACCTAATTCATACTGCAATCAAAATCTGTCTCTAATCCATACTATATAATCCACTAATCCATATTCCTGACCTATTTCTAATCCAATCTTACTCTAATCCACACCCTTAAAACGTCCTCCTAATCCTAATAAATCCACCCAATCCTTACCGCAAAACCTACATAACACCTAATCCTAATCCAACCAAATCGACTCCTCTTAATTCGTCCAATCTTCACCCGCCTACAACACGCGTCAGACCGAAGAGAACAACCCACACCTCCTTGCCTCTCCTTCCTCCCTCTCACCAATTTCACTCTGGGTATCGCTGCTGGAGGAAGAGGAGGTGGAGGACGAGGAGGTGGAGGACGAGGAGGTGGAGGACGAGGAGGTGGTGGAGGAGGAGGAGGTGGAAGAAGAGGAGGAGGAAGTGAAAGAAGAGGAGGAAGAGGAGTAGGAGGAGGTTCCAAAAAGGCATCGAATTTCTCTTCATTACCGTCTCTTTCCTCTTATCTATGCCATCAAGACCATTTGACTGAAGAAAAGTGGAAAACTGATCAAAAAATTAACGAAGACATTACCAGGAGGAGGAGGAGGAGGAGGAAGATGGAGAGAGGTAGAGGAAGAAGAATAAAAGAGGATGGATGATGGAGAAAGGAAGAGCAGGAGGATGATGGAAGATAAAAAAGAGAGGAAGAAGAAAAGTAGGAAGAAAAATAGAGAAGAGAGGAGGAGGAGGAGGTGGAGGACGAGGAAGAGAGAATAAAAAATAAATAAAATAAAAGATAAAACGAGAAAAAACACAAGTTATAATTTTAGATGAAAGAAACGAAATAAAAGTTGACTCAACATAACCCGGGTGTGATGGCGCCCAGCTGAGACACTGTCCACCTACAAGTAAAACAATAACACGAGAAAAACAAACTATTTTCCCACTATAAAATTAAAGAAAAAATCTATAAATAAAAGTTGACCTGTGCGACCCAACAACAACAACAACAACAACAACAACAACAACAATAATAATAATAATAATAATAATAATAATAATAATAATAATAATAATAATAATAATAATAACAAAATCCTTAGTATATTCAGTAAAAAAATAAAAAAATAAAAATAAAAACAGCTTGACCTGCATAGCCCAGATATGAGCTCATCCCAGAGAGACATTACCCGGTTAGATCATGAAAAACACCCCATAAAGAGGAAGAAAGAGGCTTGTTTCCTGTCTCTCCGCCAACCACCATCTTTCCTGGTAACTGGGACAGATGACAGGAGCGTGGCCAGAGACGCTGATAGTGTGGGGGGGCTGGGGAGAAGGAGAGAGGGGGGGGAAGAGGAAAGGAGAAAAAGTAAGAGGAAGGAGGAAAAGGAAAAAAGAGGGAGGAGGGAAGGTGAGATTGTGGGGTGGAGGAAGTAAGAGGGAGAGGTGAAAGAAAAGGAGAGGTGTTAGGATGTTAAGATAAGAGGGATAAGAAGGTGAATTATGGGGAGGAAAGGAGGGAGGTGGGGTGGAAGGGAAGAAGGAAGGAGAGATGGGAGAGAGAGAGAGAGAGAGAGAGAGAGAGACAGACAGACAGACAGACAGACAGACAGACAGACAGACAGACAGACAGACAGACAGACAGACAGACAGACAGACAGACAGACAGACAGACAGACAGACAGACAGAGAGAGAGAAAAATAAAATGGGGATGGGGGAGAAATGGGCAAGGTGGTATGTGGTAGGGTGAGGGGTGGTTGAGGGGGATGGGTGAGGGGAGGAAGTTTGAGATGGGGGGTTGAGGGAGATGGTTGGGTGGTAAGGGAGGGGCGGGGAGGTCTTGTGGGTAGATAAGAGTAAGAAGAAAGAATTGGGTGGGCGTGTAGGCGGCGGTAGGGTGCTGGAAATACATGATGGGGGAAATGGGGAGTTGGAAATGTGTTGTGCCAGTAGAGGAAATGTGGAAAGGGAGGGTCTGGAAATATGAAAAGGGTGAATCTGGAAGCATGGAAAAGGGAGAGAGAGAGGCGGGAAAGGGCGGAACTGAAAACGAGAGGCCGCGTGCGGTTCCGCTAACGTAGGGTTATGGGGGTAAAGTACTGGAAACGCAGAGTAGGTGTGGAGGCTGGTGGGTAGTATATGGGGCTACAGACCATGGCAGAGGCGATGGACATGCGGTAAGGGACTGGCGGAAATGGTGATGGACATGTTGAAAGGCAGTGGAAATGGAAGACGAAAATGGAAAGCAAAGGAAACAAACATTACGATGGGAATTAATGGATATGTAGGGGGTGATGTGAAGGACAGGTGCTGAGAATTCGGGAAATGGGGTGGGCGGGGGGGGTCTGGGAGAACTGGACATGCAGAAGGAGATGGTCGTAGAATAAATGCTGGAAATGGTGGATAAGGGACAGAGCTGGACACAGTAGAGAGTGGGAGAAAGAGAAGTGCTGGAAACGCCGGTATGGAAGGAGAACTGGAGCCGACCTACCGCTGGAAATCACTCCCTGGAAAGCCACAAATGTCGCCTTCTGGTGCGGCCTCCATTACTGCCCCGTCGGAGGCGCGGGAAATATTGCTACAAGGCGCCGGGTCAGATAGGACGAGGTGCATATAAAGCTGGCTTTTCACGCCCTCCCCCCCAGCCTCCCCCCACGCCCATCCCGCCACAAGCTTCATGCCAGCACGCCCACCTAATATGTTTTCATTTACGCCCACAATAACGCCTACCTAAACATGTTTTCTTTATGACCCCCCCACACATACACACACACATACACGCATAAGCACACACACACACACACACACACACACACACACACACACACACACACACACTTGCACGCGAACACTTACGTAAGTACGTTCTCCTATACCGTACGCCAACCACATCCGTTTCCAAATATCTCTACAATACACATTCCAATCTACGCCCACACTCGCACACACGCCCAAGCTACTGGTGTGTTGGGCTACGGCAAGAATGTGGAAGTTGTGTCATACTCTTGAGGCCGTGGTGGTGGGCGGCCCTGGTGCAGAGGTGGCCAGACTGGTGGTTGATCCCTGCCTTCCCGGGTCACCAAAGCTGCATAAGATATATTCTTTCCTCCTGAAGGTCATCTCCACAACCATATATACATAAATATTTTTCTTTTTTAGTTTCTGTTCGGTGATATTTTGGTATTTTCTACAGTGTGTTAGGATTTTATTGATACGGAGTTAATATATATATATATAGGTGTGTAGTCTCTCTGCTCACTAAATCAGTCTTCTGTCTGTCTGTTTAATGAAATATTGAAACAAATTCCTATTCACCATCTGAGAACCATATCCAATATACAGCAAATACACATAACATACGTCCTTTCCCGCCACTTTCTACACCTACCATTCACCGCCCTCCCTGCTGCCTCCCTCCCTCCCTCCCTCTCTAAGGCTTCTCCACCCCTTTGTATCACCCACTATACGTAAACAAAGGAAACAGAAGGAATAGATAGAAAAACAGATAACCAAGACTTACTAAAACAACGAATTACGGTAGAAAACAGGAAATAATAATAAAAAAACAAAAATATTCAAATAAACGCGACTAAATAAGCAGCTGGAGTGGATGGCTGAATAAATAAAGACAAGGCAATAAAATAATGGTCGTCTCCTTCACTTCATTTGTTTATTCCTAACGAGAAAACGAAAAATAATTCACACCAAATTTTCCCACACGGATAATGGCATAAAATAGTGAAGTCATTAGCGAGCGTCGACGGTGTTAGAAAGGTCATTATCCCAAACAACAACAACAACAACAACAACAACAACAACAATAATAATAATAATAATAATAATAATAACATATAATAATAATAATAATAATAACATATAATAATAATAATAATAATAATAATAATAATAATAATAATAATAATAATAATAATAATAATAATAATAATAATAATAATGTCATTGTTAACAAGTTTGGGGGTCACATATTTAAGACATATTAAAGAAAATCGAATCAATTAAAAGGGAAACTAATGAAAAAAATCCACATTATTACTAATTGTACTGTCATACATTTCAAGGCATTATTAATATATTTAGGTTAATGTGGCAGTCATAATACTCGGGCTTAACAATTCATAATGCTAATAAATTGTAAGAGATAACAGGGCAATGATTTAGAGATTACAGAAGAAAAATTATGACTACTCTTCAGTGCAGTATAATCGGATTGATGACAAGCTGCCAGAATTAATTAGAATCTGAAAATTGGGAGTTAGGTAGATCGGACGCTGACCGAATGTGACTCTTATATCACCAGCCTACCGGGAACCAGACCCAGCCCTCAAGAAACATACCGGGAACCAGCCCTCAAGATATATACCGGGAACCAGCCCCAGCCCTCAAGAAACATACCGGGAACCAGCTCCAGCCCTCAGAAACATACCGGGAACCAGCTCCAGCCCTCAAGAAACATACCGGGAACCAGCTCCAGCCCTCAAGAAACATACCGGGAACCTGCCCTCAAGAAACATACCGGGAACCAGCCCCAACCCTCAAGAAAAATACCGGGAACCAGACCCAGCCTTCAAGAAACAAACCGGGAACCAGTACCAACCAATTTCTCCCAATTCCCGGTTCCCAGAAGAGCCCGTCGGGAGGAATTGTACCCAGGGAATTGTCCTGACATTTATAAGATGGCCGGGACAAGATTTTCCCGGAATTGTCTGATTTTTCTCGTTTTCTCTCAAAATACCCAAACCGCGGATCTTGCCTGCCTGCCTACCCTCGACCACCACCTCAGGGATTTGTGTTTTATTTTTTAGTTTCTTTACAGTTTTTTTCTATATCCAGTTGTCAATTTAGCTATCGATGTTTACACTTATCTTATGCTGTTTTAAATTCCTGTGTACTTTTGTTTTTATTTCTCAATCTACTGTTGTTATTAAATTGTTTGCATTGTAACATTATTTTTGTTTTTTAATAATTTACCTTTGTTTTTGTTTTTTCAATTTCTGTTCAGGTTTAATATTTATGATTTTTATTTTTTTATTTGGGGGGAGTTTTCAGTAACTTTAAAAAAAATGTCATATAAAAGTGTCGAGTATTATGATATAAGACTACCATTTGACCCCTCCACCCGTAACCTGACCTTCATATGTGACCTTTGATCTTTATCTGTGACCTATGACTGTCTGCTATCTTGGCCCAGACTTGAATTTACTGTTGTGCTGATATCAAACACACACACACACACACACACACACACACACACACACACACACACCTTCACAGACACTACCAGACGTGCATTCAGACACTCCCAGACATCTTATTTAGACACTCCCAGACATGCATTCAGACACCCCCAGACTGTGAGACCCATAACGTGATTCGCCTGTTTTCCAAGGGTCGCGAGAAGTGTAAATAACATACAATAACATAATTTAGTCTCTCTCTCTCTCTCTCTCTTTCACATAAGTCTCCTCTACCTCAATCTCTACACACACACACACACACACACACACACACACACACACACACACACACACACAGTACAGTACCTGCAGGATGTCCTTCACCCCCCACCCAGCCCTCACATCTAGTTGCGTCCTTCACCCCATCCTTCCTTCCTTGGTCTTTCCTTCTCCCTCTTATCATCCATCTCTCAGTTATACGATCTTTTCCTTTATCCCCCACTTCACAGTCTCTGAGTATGTCCACAACACCTGAGCACACACCCTGAGACACTCCCCGTCCCGACACTTCTTTTGCTTCCACACCACATCTTATTTCTGTGTATCTCTTATATATATCTTAGTCGTGTTTAGTAGCTTTCGATATTCCTCACGCCCCAGACTCCCCCCCTCCCCCATCCTCACCCCCAACCCCCCCACCCAAAAAAGTACATGGACCTTTTTGGTTGATTTAATTCACTCCGTAAGCCCCGACTTGGACCCATCAGGAACCAGCACGCACTAAAAAAAGAAAAAAAAAAATCCGACTGATCAGTAATTACCGAGGCTCAGCAACAGACAGAGATGATTAGCCAGTGCAACGCTGACTATCAGGCACATAATCAGGCTTTAAAAGGAATACACCTAATCCTGTTCTGATGAGGGAGAAGAGGCATCCTCTAATGCCGCCATGCACCACACACACCTGCTGGGAGGCAGCGTCCGGGTGACTGTGTAAACACGCACTCACACACAGATCCATTAACACACACACACACACACACACACACACACACACACACACACACACACAACACACACACACACACACACACACACACACACACACACACACACACACACACCATATCATTTCTTCCCTCCCTCCCTCCCTCTCCCCCTCGATCTCATCCCCCACAAAAATAATTAATCTACGACAAAAAGATAAATTTAATTCTTATCCACCACCGTCCTCCCGGAAGCTGTTCTTCTTCTCTATTTTTTGTATTACGTCACGTGAGGGAAAATACCTAATCTCATTCCTTATAATTTAAAGCCATGGGATATAACGGGGCCTGATTACGTAATTCACCGGGGATATTTTGGTGGCAGAATGGGGGCTACACGGTGCTGGGTGCGACAGGCAATGGTGGGGTGCGACATGTAATGGTGGGGGTGCGACAAGCAATTGTTGGGGTATGACATGTAATGGTGGGGTGCGACAGGGTATGGTGGGCGTGAGACAGGGTATGGTGGGCGTGCGACAGGGTATGGTGGGCGTGAGACAGGGGTATGGTGGGCGTGGTGGGCGTGAGACAGGGTATGGTGGGCGTGCGACAGGGTATGGTGGGCGTGAGACAGGGTATGGTGGGCGTGCGACAGGGTATGGTGGGCGTGCGACTGGGGTATGGTGGGCGTGCGACGGGGTATGGTGGGCGTGCAGAGGTGGGTGGGCGTGAGGGTACGGTGGGCGTGAGGGTATGGTGGGCGTGCGACGGGTATGTGGGCGATGCGACGGGGTATGAAATGCGACGGGGTGTGGGCGTGCGACAGGGTACATGGTGGGCGTGCGACAGGGTGGTGGGCGTGCGACAGGGTATGGTGGGCGTGCGACAGGGTGTGGTGGGCGTGCGACAGGCAATGGTAAAGAGGAGGTTTAAAACGCGTTTAATCGGATGACATCTCTGTTGCATTAGCTAATTGTAAGGCAACCGGCGTGCGCGTCACGGGGAGAGAGAGAGAGAGAGAGAGAGAGAGAGAGATACTAATATCATATATATATACGCAAGAATAAACAGGAAAAAATAAGAACGAAAGATACAAATTAAACAATAAAAACACTATACACGAAAAATATAAACGAAATGAAGAGACATAACGAAAATACAATAACAATAGACACGAAAATGATGCGACTGACACAAAAACAAGATATGGAGGAAACATTGTAAGCAAAATATAAACGACACAAAAAAATATAAACAATAAAAAGAAAATATGAACGAAAAAATATAAACGAAACAATTGGATGCAATATAGAGACCCAGAAGGCCTATAAATAATGATGTAATCGCCCATGACGGAGTTGGCCTCTTTCCGAAATGACTGGGACGTCCCGCTTAACTACAGCGTGGACGGCGACGCCTCTACTGACCAGCCCCGTCAACTACAGTGTGGACGGCGACGCCTCTACTGACCAGCCCCGTCAACTACAGTGTGGACGGCGACGCCTCTACTGACCAGCCCCGTCAACTACAGTGTGGACGGCGACGCCTCTACTGACCAGCCCCGTCAACTATAGCGTGGACGGCGACGCCTCTACTGACCAGCCCCGTCAACTACAGTGTCTTTCTATCAGTGAATTTCTAAGCAGCATAAAACAAAAGCTAGATGGTGTTATCTTAATTGTAGGTACTTATGGTATGTATAGCAGTACTTCTACCACACTACAGCATGGTGACCACGTTTACCACACACCACCACAGTACGACTACCAACAACACAACACCACAGCAAGCTAACCACCACACGCCACCACAGTACGACTACCAACACACAACACCCACAGCACGCCTACCACACGCCACCACAGTACGACTACCAACACACAACACCACACACGCCTACCACACGCCACCACAGTACGACTACCACACAACACCCACAGCACGCCACCACCACACGCCACCACAGTATGACTACCAGCCACACAACACACAACACGCCTACCACACGCCACCACAGTACGACTACCAACACACAACACCACAGCACGCCTACCACACGCCACCACAGTACGACTACCAACACACAACACCCACAGCGCCTACCACACGCCACCACAGTACGACTACCAACACACAACACCCACAACACGCCTACCACGCCACCACAGTACGACTACCAACACACAACACCCACAACACGCCTACCACACGCCACCACAGTACCCACGACTACCAACACACAACACCCAGAACACGCCTACCACACGCCACCACAGTACGACTACCAACACACAACACACCCACAGCACACGCCTACCACACGCCACCACGATACGACTACCAACACACAACACACACGCCTACCACGCCACCACAGTACGACTACCAACACACAACACCCACAGCACGCCTACCACGCCACCACAGTACGACTACCAGCACACAACACCCACAACACGCCCACCACGCCACCACAGAGTACGACTACCAACACCTAACACCCACAACACGCCTACCACGCCACCACAGTATGACTACCAACACACAACACCACAGCACGCCTACCACACGCCACCACAGTACGACTACCAACACACAACACCACAGCACGCCTACCACAAACTTACAGTACGACTACCAACACACAACACCCACAACAGCGCCTGCACCACACCACCACAGTACGACTACCAACACACAACAACACCCACAGCACTCTTACCACGCCACCACAGTACGACTACCAACACACAACACCCACAACACGCCTACCACACGCCACCACAGTACGACTACCAACACACAACACCCACAGCACTCTTACGACTACCAACACACAACACCCACAGCACTCTTACCACACGCCACCACAGTACGACTACCAACACACAACACCCACAGCACTCTTACCACACGCCACCACAGTACGACTACCAACACACAACACCCACAGCACGCCTACCACACACCACCACAGCACGCCTACCACACAAAGCCTCCCTCCCTCCTCTCACCACAAACAATTCTACCACCACATAAAACTCAGCGTCGCTAAACTGTTGAAGTGAAATCGAAGGAAAAAATCAATTTTTTTTTAGTGTTGGAAAAAAAAGACGTGAAATTTTGTTTTTTTGTTTTTTATCTTCCTAATCTGCTTTTACTTATTTCCTTTTTTTTAGGTGAAAGACACACTTGGGTGGAAAAGCCTGAGTGTAATGGCTATAATTTTTCAAGTTCTGCTACACGAGGCTGGTTGAGCTTACCGATCCGCGTTTATCTGTGTGGAAGGGGAGGGAGAGGATGGGAGAGTGACACAAGGGAGGGAGGGAGGTGACACAGTGAGGGGAGGGAGGGAGAGGATTTAGGAGAGGAAGGGATGAAGTGACACAAGAGAGGGAGGGGAGGAGGGAGGAGGGGATGGGATGGGAGGTGACAGGGATGGAAAAGTGACTCAATGATAGGAGGTGACTCAGGAAGGGAGGAGAGGGAGGAAGGAGAGTGACACAGAGGAGGGTAATAAAGACAAGGATGAGGAGAGGAGACAGAGGGAAGGGAGACGCAGGGGGTGAGGATGGGGTGAGGGTAGGTAGAAGATAAAGTAGGAGAGAGAGAGAGATTAGTGCAGGGGGTGAAGGAATAAGGAAGAGAGGATGGAAAGGAGGAAGGAGAGGAAGGAAAGCAGGGAGGGGAAGGAAAGAGGGATGGATAAAAAGAGGAAGAAAGGAAAAAAATGCAGGAGGGAGGGAATGGAGAGGGAGGAAAGAAAGAAGGAAGAAAGAAAGAAAGGATGAAGGGGAAAAGGATGAAGGGGGGAAAAGGAGGAAGGAAGGAAGGAAGGAAAGGAGGGACGAATAAAGGAGGGAAAGAGGAAAGAGGGATGAAGGAGGGAAGAAGGAAGGAAGGAGGGAGATGATCTAACACTTTGTCTCCATCTATATCTATCAGTTACTAAGCCTCCTCCTGTCGACCAGTTCCCCCCTCCCACCTCCATTTACTCACTCTTCTGCCTCCATCTTCTTCCCATCGTACTCCCTGGGGTTAAGTTCACTTCAGGGGGTTAAGTTCACTTCAGGAGGTTAAGTTCACTTCAGGAGGTTAAGTTCATTTCAGGAGGTTAAGTTCACTTCAGGAGGTTAAGTTCACTTCAGGGGTTATGTTCACTTCAGGAGGTTAAGTTCACTTCAGGGGGTTAAGTTCACTTCAGGGGTTATGTTCACTTCAGGGGGTTAAGTTCACTTCAGGGGGTTAAGTTCACTTCAGGGGTTATGTTCACTTCAGGGGGTTAAGTTCACTTCAGGAGGTTAAGTTCACTTCAGGGGGTTAAGTTCACTTCAGGGGGTTATGTTGACACCAAGGAGAGAGAGAGAGAGAGAGAGAGAGAGAGAGAGAGAGAGAGAGAGAGAGAGAGAGTGTGTGTTCAGGGGTGGTTGTCTCTAGTGATTTATATTCATTTATATTCTATTTATTGAGATATCACACCCATGTTTCACCCACCCGCTTCATATATACATCACAGTTTATATACATCACAGTTTATATACATACACAGTTTATATGTATACACAGTTTATATATATCACTGTGGAGGGAAAAGAATGATCGAGTGTGAACGTTTTGGTAAATGTCGAAAACAACGGAGCTAATATGGTGTTTGGTGAATAATACTGTACTACCCACCCCATCCATCCATCCATCCATCTATCCGCCCATATATCCATCCATCCATCCATCCACCCATCCATCCATCCATCCACCCACCCATCCATCCATCCATCCACCCACCCACCCATCACCCACCCATCCATCCACCCACCATCCATCCATCCACCCACCCACCCATCCATCCATCCATCCACCCATCCATCCATCCATCCATCCATCCATCCCCCGCAGCTGGATTTTAATTACTTCCACTGTACTTAATTATTTCCCTTTGGATGTGGGGAAAGGGGGTGGGAAAAGGGGGATAGGGGGAAAAGGGGGGAAGAAAAGGAGGGGAGGAAGGGGGAAAGAGAAGGGGGAAAGAGGAGGAGGAAAGGGGAGGGTGAAAGAGGAGGAGGAAAGGGGAGGGTGAAAGGGGGAGGAAGGGGAGGGGAAGGGGTGTGGGTCTGATGGGAAGGGGTGTAGGAGGAGGCTCGTATCCCTTAGTGTATCTTAACTTTCTCCTCCAATCAACAGCTATTAGGTCCTCGTGCTCTAACTATCACCAATGGTCTTTAATCACCGTTCACCAAACACTTAATTTCTACACCAAACAACAACAAACAATTCAAAAAAAAATTTCGGATATAATATTACTAATTATTTCCATTATAATTTTGTTTTCTATGTTTTAATCATGAAGTACTGAAACACTTGGTTGACAAAGGCCACATTGAGCCATCGACCTGTTCAACATGCAACACAATACAACACACACACACACAACACCCCTTGTTTACATCCGTTTGAGTGTTGTGTTTCAGATTAGTATTCCGAATTAGCAAACATAAATTGTGCTTCGTATAAATTACCTTTTGTTGTTCAATGGAAAGAGATGGCTAACAGATTAAAACACGAATTACGATTTTTGGCCTGTAATGTTCCCCCCCCCCCCTCCCCTTGCCTCAATTCCCTCACCCCCCCCTCCCCTCCCATCTCCCCCCTTCCTCAGTCATAGATTAAAACGGACCTCAATCGACACCTGTACAAAACTTAGCTAATTGTAATTAAGAACATTTATGGCCCTTATACCACAATGTGCACACACACACGCACACACACACACACACACACGTCGAGCCCAGGTATTTTTATGTGTTGAAAAAAATTCTATAGATATACAGTATAAATGGGTGTTGCGTGCTGCCAGGGAGTACATACGTGTGTGTGTGTGTGTGTGTACTAGTATTCGTATACACACTAATATTTAAACGACTATACTATTATTTACGCATATACTGTACACACGTATGGAATTAACTTTATACACACACACTCATACGAATATAATGGTTGCCCCTCGTGTAACGAGGATGGCCGGCCCAAGGGCCACCTAGGCGTGAATTTGTTTAAGGTGTAGAAGCTGTCGCCAACACAACTACCACACCCTACGTTAACGAGTTGCATGACCCAGTGTCAAGGAATAGTCCGAGAAGACCGGACAACTTGCCAACTGCACTGGCTAACCATTACCCGGGAATACGATCCGCAAATCGATTAACATCCAGGTTTTCAATTACTGCTGGGTAGAGAGAAGCAAATGGCGTAAAGAAACTTGCCCATAGTTTCACCCTGCCGGGCGACTGAACCCGGGTCCACTCGCACCTCTGGGGTGCTAGACAAGCCTTACTTCCGTCTGTCGGCGATCAATAGAGGACAAATAAAGAGTTACAGCGTTTGAACACAAGACGAACGAACACAAGTGATGGTAATGCTAAATTATACTTCCAACAAACACAACAAACACAGCGAAGACAAAATTACAACTGGTTATGCTATGCTGCCCTTAAAAAAAATTCCCTCGCACACGAAAAACACTATCAGTCAGGCCAGGTGGGGTGGTCATTGGGTTGAGTAAACGCAGCCAGAAACATTTTTCTTTTATGAAAATAGTGGAGACATTGTTCGATCCTCGTGATATGACCAGGTTGGGAATGTACCCCTCAATATTTTAACAGGTAAACGTGTTTTTTGTTACACACGACACCCAGCCGGACGACACCCAGCCGGACGACGACCTGTCACACAACATCCCTGCCACACAACATCCCTGCCACACAACATCCCCCGCCACACCACCCCTGCCACCACCCTGCCACACCCCTGCCACACACCACCTGCCACACAACCCCTGTCACATAACACCTCTGCCCACACCACCCTGCCACACACCACCCTGCCACACCACCCCACACACCACCCGTACCACAAAACCGTACCACACACCACCCCTACACACCACCCCACCACACACCACCCGTACCACACACCCCTGCCACACCCACCTGCCACACCAACCCTACACACACCAACCTGCCACACAACACCCTGCCCACAACACCCCTGCCACACCCACCCACACACCACCCCACCACACACACCACCCACCCCTGCACACACACACACACCCCTACCACACCACCCCTACCCACACACCACCCCTGCACACCCGTACCACACACCATGCCACACACCACCCCTACCACACACCACCCCTACCACACACCACCCCTACCACACAACCAGATACTTACAGAGGCAAGCCGCTTGTTATACCAATTATGGCGGTAATCCTCTGTACTATCTCATTCTATCCTTCCTTACGACTCCTCCCCCACTCTACCTATATCATTATTTTCTTCCTTAACTCCTTCTCTCTCTCCCTCCATCCACTTCCTTTCTCCCTTGATTATTCACTCACTTTCTCTCTCCCTCCATCCCCTCCTTCTCCCCTCTTGATATTCACTAACTCACTCTCTCTTCGTTATTCACTCACTCTTTCCCTCCCTAGATTAGTCACTCACTCACCGGTTCTTGGTTATTCACTCACTCAGTCTCCCTCCTTCCCTTGGTTATTCACTTCATCACAGGTAGTTTGGTGAAGGATGGACATTATGGTTGGCTGAAACTACCATGACAACCTCTCTCCTTCACCTCTCACCTTCCTCCTCATTATCTACCTTCACCTCCCTCATCCCCCCTCCTCCTCCTCCTCAAGCTCCTTCCCCCCATCCCCTTGATCCTCCTCCTCCTCCTGTTATCCCTCCTTCCCCTCCAAATCCTCCTCCTTCTCTACTTCCTCCTCGCTACAGTACAGTACTTACATATCCTGGGTCTCCAGTGCTGTGGGAGGCTGGTGATAGAGCGGCTCATTGGTGCCAGCGTGACGGTAATCTTCTGGCATCTTCTTGACGTCGTCTGCGGGAGAGGAGAGATACTGTGTGAGACATACTGTGTGAGAGATACTGTGTGAGACATACTGTGTGAGAGACATTGTGTGAGGGATACTGTGTGAAAGAAGAAATACCATGCCAGACAAATTAACATACATAAACATACTCACAATTTCATATATTACCGCAAATAAATTAGTATAGAGACAAAAAAAAAGGATAATGGATATACGAGACACAGTATATGAATAGATAGATCGATTATACACATGGTTATATAAATAAAGACACCAATAAATATGGATAGTGATATAACAAACATATAAATTCATGTTTATACACACACACACACACACACACACACACACACACACACACACACACACACACACTAACTTCTCCTGTACGGCATTAATTATCACATTACTGTCAAGACAACACAGTGAGACCGTGAAAACTTTTAACAATAAAATACCCAAAACAAAAACAAAAATCCTCGTCGAAATTTTCTAAACGCAACATTTTTTTTTTCTATTTACTTTAGATCATTAACAACAGCAACCTTGTGTATAATATGAATAATAATTAAGGAAATCATGTAAGCGTGAGATATTTCAGACGCCTTGTTGAAGTTCAGGGAGAAAAAATACTCAGAAAATTCTTTAAAAAAATAAGGGGTGGGGGTGAGACAAGGGGGCTGGGGCTGGGGGCAGGTGGGCTGGGGAGGGGTAAGGGGTGGAAAGGGGTAAAGTGAGGCTGGGGAAGGGCTGAGGAGGGTAAGGGGTGTGTGTTTCTGCCTGTTAGCGACCTTCTGATGCACGGTGTTTTAATGACCTGGTTGAAGTGTACCTCACAAGGTAGGAAGGTGTAGTGTACTACACCTTCTTACCTTGTCACACACCTGGTGTTACTACTGCCCTACCCACCCCCCCCACCTTACCAGGACACTTACTCCCTTAACATCACACACAATAAAGACTATCGTGCACTTAACACGAAACACTACACTTATCCACTTAGCACTTCACTTTACACGAAACACTCCACCACACCCCCAAATTTTATGACTCGTGTGTACAGTATACCCCCGCCACCTCCCTCAGTACACTGGCCTCACACTACACCCAGGCCTTACAGTATCACTCCTCCTCAGTATTAAAGTACAACCAGTCAAGGGTGTGGTTACAAGTACAATACCTACAATGTTTTGGGCCATGGCGACGTACGATACACCAGCCCTCACTGTAAACACGGCCATCGACGCGCAGTCACCACACAGCTCAAGTCAACTCACTCAACTAGTCCCAGACATCGTGAACGAGGCGTCAAGTACCAGACCATAATTTTCAATCATCACAGTCCCGGTAAATTAGTATTTACATTTTCAACGACGTAATGCTCAACTTTCCTTCCCCTAATTTAAAAAAAATCTCCGAAATTAATTTGAAATTCAGATACGAAAATAAATCATTCCAATCTCAAAGGACATTTCTTGAGAAGTTGTTGATAAATATGCTGAAAAGTTTTTGTGAAGATGATAAATAAATACCCGGGAGTTGCGTAAGTTTTCAAAAGTGTTAGTTCATTTTTCTCTTATTTCTTCATGTATCTAACTACGTGAACAATAATAATAAAACTGAAAAGCAAAAAAAAAGAAAAATAAGACGAATGATAAAAGCTAGACTGAAGAGAAAGATACTTAGGTCAGAGTAAACAATGGTCTCGGATCCTCCATGTTTGATGCTCCTTCGTAACAATAAGAAAAATAAACAAAGTGATCAAGGAACACCAATACACCCACCTGTTTGTCTCTGTCTGACTGTGTGTTGGTCCTGTACGTTCATCTGATCACCGCCTAAATTTTTCACAACTGGTCGACCTTGGCAACGACTCGGCCAAGGTCAGAGGTTAATCACTGAAGGGAAACATTCATTACTGGTAGCCGATTGGTTGTTGAACGACTCGAGATGTATGCGAGGTAAACTTACGGCCATCACACACACACAAACAGGTACCAATACGAGTTGTCATATCGTGATCAACTGTTCCAAGATAGCTCCCAAGATAACTAAGACTTCAATTAAGTGAGTCTTCAATAACCGAGACTCTTCATTAAGCGTGTCCTGGATAACCGACGTTCTAATTACCTGATGCCTGGATAATAACAATTCTAATTAACCGAACCGCCGCCTAACCGACGACATGACGCACCGGGATCGTTCTCTTAATGGCCGCGTTAAGATACTCCAATTACGTACAAAAACGAGGGAGATTTCAGAGTCTAATGGTTGCAATTGGCCAAATTCAGAATCCAATTTCTACCCCAACTATTCCAATAGGAGTTTGCGAATGACATTAATCGTACACCCAATGCCAGCTATTACAAAACACAGACTTCAATTACAATTACCTACGCGTGTATATATATATTTTTTTTTTTCGCGTGTAATAAACCTTATTTATGATTCTGCGGTGAGGTGTAATTTAGAGATTAACAGAAGGAAAGAGTTTGTTTGTAATCACTGGGAGAATAATTTGAGGAGTATTTCTAAGATACGTTACTAGTAATTATGGTAATTCAATTTGCTTATGAATGAAGGAATCATAATTAAACAAATGGATCATCAGAAGATTATGACCTTGAGATTAACCACCCGAACGGTAACCTAATTTAACATAACATAACTTAACGTAACGTAAAATAACGTAACCTAACCTAACCCCTAAGGAAGCATCAGAGTGGTTAATCATCAGGTGACATAAACTGGGGTGTCTAATCTTCAGGTAATCCTTATCAATTACCAAGAATTAGATAGACATTAGCTGAGTTAATCATCAATATAGAAATAAAAATCACCCCTCTCGCGCCAAAGACATACATCAATCAAGTCAGTGAAGGAATAAATTGAGTTAAATCAACTTAGCTGTATTTGAAAGTGTTATGCAGTGTTTATGAAGGGAATATGTACTGTACTATAAGACCCCGAGAGAAAGAAGGGACTGGTGTTGGGTGTGAGAATAAAATAATGCAAAAAAGAGTAAAGTGAACAATAATAAAATTAAACAAAATAATGGCGAGAGGAAAAAAAGGTTAAATATATTTAAAAAAAAGTCAAGAAATAACAGTGAATTAAAATTATGTCAAATTATATCAAAGACAATAAAACAATAACACAAACGACCAAACATAACCAAACACGACCAAACACAACCAAACACGACCAAACACAACCAAACACGACCAAACACGACCAAACACGACCAAACACAACCAAACACAACCAAACACGACCAAACATAACCAAACACGACCAAACACGACCAAACACGACCAAACACAACCAAACACGACCAAACACAACCCAAAATTATAATGCCATTAAGATATTTAAATCAAGTTCACTAAATTCCACAAAGATTATTTTTTTTCCTTCATTATTATCCTATTAAAAAATCTTCACATAATCTTCTTTACAACGTTACTGTGAAAACCTGCAGCACAAGGGAAGATTTTTATGTGGGTGTTGAGTATTTGATGAGGGGAGGACGCCATGTTTGTTTACCTCTGGCTCAAGTGTGGGAATCCCTGACACGGTTTATTATCATCCTTATTCTATACACACACACACACACACACACACACACTTCTCCTCTACCTCCTCCTGTGTTAAGTGTGTCTTGTCACAGTGATCTAAACATTACACCCATCCATCCCTCCTCCTTCCCTTTCCCTATCCACCTCCTTCCCTTTCCCTCTCTACCTCCTTCCCTTTCCCTCTCCACCTCCTTCCCTCTCCTCCTCCTCGAGTATTAAGTACACCTACTGTTCCACTGCTCTACACACTACACCCCCCAACACGAAAAAGGTGCCAACTGCTGTGTATACCTGCCGGCCTCCTCACTAAATTACAAGGTCCTCCTCCTCCCACACCTCCGTCAGGGTACAAAGCCCCTCCTGTAGGGTTCATTTCTCCGTATTGGTTCAGTTACCCTTAAATCTTGCACTCACCTGTAGAAAAAAATCAACCTAACACCTGAAGAACAAGTCCTCTTCATCTCTTCCTCTGTGACTTTACGTATCTTTAATTCTTTTTTATTTTTATTTTATTTATCATATCCCTAGTCTCTCTCTCTCTCTCTCTCTCTCTCTCTCTCTCTCTCTCTCTCTCTATGCTTTACACGTCTTTCTTAACCTTGTCACTTTCCCATCCCATCTCTATCCTTCCCAAGTCCACCCCCATCGTCCTCAAGTCCCTCCCCTACGTCCCTCCTATCCAACACTCACTGCGAAGCGTCAATGTAGCAACGTCCTTCAGTCTCTTCTTCTTCCTCCTCCTCCTCCTCCTCCTCTCCATCATCTTCATTCTCCCTTTCTTCTTCCTTATTCTCTAACTTTCATTGACAAGGTTATTCTCTCCTCATCCCCCCCCTCCCTCCCTCCCTCCTGCTTCTTCTTCTTATTCTTCCTCCTCCTCCCTCGGACTGCCCTCCCTCTTCCCACCACTTGTCAACCGCCGACGAGGGTGAAAATTCTGTGATTAATGGAGGATGGTGTGATGAAGACCTACCTGGGGGAGGAGGGGGAGCAGGAGGGTGGGGAAGGTGTCGACGATGAAGACCTAGCTGCTGGGGGAGGTGGAGGAGGGGGTGCAGGAGGAAGAGGAGAAAGGCGTCGACGCAGCCGGAGCCACGAGCTAATTACTTGCGCCGGGAGTCGTGTTCTCGAGGCATTTTTCTCAGCATGTTATGAGCGGGAGCGAGGAAAATACGCAGAAGGGGGCAACGCACAGGGAAAGGGCAAAATACGGGAAATGGGGGTGAGGGGGTAAGGGAGTGGAAGAGGAAAGAGGGAAAATAAACACGGGAAGAGGGGTGGAATACGGGAAGAACAAGAGAGGGAGATGGAATAAAAGTGGGAAGAAGGAAAGAGAGGCAAATGGTGTGAAAGCAGTGAACAAAAATAAACACATACACGGAGAGAGAGAGCAAAAAATACGGGAAATGGGGGTGAGGGGGGGTAAGGGGGAGTGGAAGAGAAAGGGGAAAATAAACACGGGAAGAGGGTGGAATACGGAAGAACAAGAGGGAGATGGAATAAAAGTGGGAAGAAGGAAGAGAGGGGTAAAATGGTGTGAAAGCAGTGAACAAAATAAACACATACACGGAGAGAGAGAGAGATAATGATCGGGTGGCTAAAAAACTCTTGACACCACATGTTGGAAGACTTAAGCCAGAGTCCTCCTCCTCCTCCTCCTCCTCCTCCTCCTCCTCCTCCTCCTCCTCCTCACGCCTCTTAGAAGAAATAAAATGAGGAGAAGGAGGAGGAGGTGGAGGAGGTGGAGGAGGAGGAGACGGGGTGGAGGAGGACGATAGGGGGAGATGGAGGAAGGGGAGGGAAGGTGGAGGAAGGGGACGTGGGAAGGAAGAGGAAGGGGATAGAAGAAGAAGAGGAGGAGGAGGAAGGAGAGGGGAAGGAGGGGGGAGAGGGGAATAACAACAACAACAATAAAATAATAATAATAATAATAATAATAATAATAATAATAATAATAATAATAATAATAATAATAATAATAATAATAAAAATAATAATAATAATAATAATAATGATAATAATAATAATAATAATAATAATAATAATAATAATAATAATAATAGGTGATAGATGATGAAAAACTAACGACAATAATAAAGGGGTTAAATAAAGTTGATAAATTATGAAAGAAAAACTGACGATAATAGAGAAATTTGATGAAGATGGTGGATGAAGAAATGCCAAAGTGAAGAAGCATTATTATACTGAACATAAAAAAAAACATAAGAAAAACAGCAACAAAAACAACAACTAACAACAGGGGGGGGGGAGGGGGTGATGATTGTGTATAGAGAAAATGTAAGAAACGAGGGAAGTGGAAAATAAAAAAAAATAAGAAGCACAATACGAATTACTGACCTGTGTTCATTGACAGAAATGTGTATTTTTCTCCGTCAGTGAGTGAGTGAGTGAGTGAGTGAGTTAGTGAGTCAGAGTGAGTCAGAGTGAGTCAGAGTGAGTGAGTGAGTGAGTGAGTCATGTACAGGACAAATAAAAGATATGACAATTACGGATGCTCTCTCTCTCTCTCTCTCTCTCTCTCTCTCTCTCACCCCTTGGTTCCCTTTCCTTTCCCCCTTCCTACCTTTACTCTTCTTCCCTCCCCTTTCCCTATTCTTTTTCCCTCACCTTCCTTCTTTCCTCCCTTATCCCCTTTCCTTCCTTCCCTTAACATCCCATTTAGTCAATTCATCCACCAAACACCTCACTATTCACCCATTTTACGTATTCCATTAATTCCCCTTCGTCCCTTCATCCACCCATCTTCGTCCTCAACCAACAAACCAACCAACTACTCACCCGTTCATCCATCCCCATCAACCAACTAACCAATCACCCTCCCACTCATCCATTGGTCAAAATCAGCCGAGTAACCTAACCACAATCTCTAATTTTCCATCCCTATCCATAACCATCCATCCATTCACTACCCCAGCTACATACAATCGTCCATTCATCCATCCATTACTCCAAAAACACACACAATCATCCATTCATCCATCCAACATCCACATCACTTACTTATCTACCCATTATCCTGATTTCACCTAAATCCTTTTCATCCACTCACTCGCCACCCCTCCCATCTCCCCCTCCATCACCCACTCACCATCACCCCCCATCACCCATCACCCACCCATCACCCCCCCCACACGGATGAAATGACCTCCCACGACCCCCAGACTTCAGTATTCCTGGCTCATGTTTGCCTCCTGTTATTTTTCCCCCGCAACACACACCCAAAATTCTCGGAGTTTTAAGGGTGTGTAATTACTGCGGTTCTTAGATACACACACCTTGTTAATCACATCCTAGGCTCTCTTCCTCCTCCTCTTCCTCTCCCTCCCTCCCTCCTTCCTTCCTTCCTCCTCCTCCTCCTCCTCCTCCTTCTTGGTGATTCTTAAGATGACTTTACTAATACGTCTTGAAGGGTTTTGATTTGTGAAAGATTCTACGGTTGACTGTAAGACATTCTTGTACGGTTGACTGTAAGACATTCTTGTACGGTTGACTGTAAGACATTCTTGAAGGGGAGTTTTGATTCTTGAAAGATTCTTAAGTTGACTTTACCACATCTTAAGAGGCCACGATTCTTTAAATATAAGACTCTTACGCTGGCTATAACGTCTTACACCGTGATTCTTATTAAAGTAAATATAACATCTTGGTGCGTAGATTTTTAAAGTTACAAGAGAGAGAGAGAGAAAATCCCTAACCCCTCCCTCCCTCCTCCCACCTCCCAACCAACCTCACGTAAAAAAGCCAGTTCTGAATCAGTGCGTTGTTACCCTATGCTCGGCTGCGCGTACAATCGGATTTGAGAATAAGTTTTCTGAACACATAAACAGCGCGAAATGGAGAGGAAACCTTGGTTGAAAGACGGAGGGAAATTTTCGCTCACTACCGCCAACTTAAAGAGGCCACAGAACTCTGGGATGATGGCGTGAGGTATTGCATTTTTTTTCCACCTCCCTCCACCCCCCCACCACCCCCTCTCCCTTCCCCCCCCCCCTGTCTAAATCTCTAATTAATTTATATTCTTACGTGCAAACAAACTCCACAGCTGAATTATATTAGATGTAATTAATCTCTTCTTGTACATGTTCAGTCCTCCACAAGGGAATTATATACATTAAATGGTATAACAACTTGGTAAGGAATTATAATTATATCAAAGACTGACAATAATACGATCATACAACAGCCTAAACAAAATTACCAATTATTTAAAGTGTAATTAATCGATTTTTGAACAGGTAAATCAAGCAATTATATTAGGAATTATTTTACATTACATTTGCATACATGTAAACCAATTTAATACATAAATCACAAATTAAATTGCAAATAACCATCAATTTATTATCATACAGGTAAACTAGGCAATTATATTAGGAATTTCATTACACAAGAAGTAATTAATTTAATCTGGTAAAAGAAACTATCAAACTAGGAATTACATTATATAAACCGTAATTAATTCCCACTCTTAGCTACCACCACCAACTTCACAACTAAATTAACCAAACTACCTGACATAAGACTTCATAAATTAGCACAGCAGGTAAACAACACCACCAAACAACTAAATCACGCATAAGATTATATAAAAGACCCATTAATTTATTGTCCTCCATGCAAACAACTTCCCAACTAAATTACCAATTACATTACACGCAAGACGTAATGAAAGTGAGGTTATTGTGTTATCTCGTAAAGGGGGAAATAAAAGGCCCTCTTATAATATTAATAAAACCGCGTAAACATGACGGGAAGAAATGCAGTCTGTGGCGAATATAACACTCCCCAACATGACGGGAAGAAGTGCAGTCTGTGGCGAATATAATACTCCCCAACATGACGGGAAGAAGTGCAGTATGTGGCGAATATAATACTCCCCAACATGACGGGAAGAAGTGCAGTATGTGGCGAATATAACAATCCCCAACATGACGGGAAGAAGTGCAGTCTGTGGCGAATATAACACTCCCCAACATGACGGCCACTTGGGGGAGAATTTATCAAGTCCACGCTGGAGTTTCCTTCGTTTTTTGTAATTATCGTCTCTTATTCCCTATCTTCTTCTTTATTGTCTTTTCTGCGTCACTGCTTTTGAAGACTCTCTATAATAACGCTTTGTTTATCTTCTTTCTCTGTAGCTTAGTTTAAATGTAAAGAAAATAAGTTAAAGATTAAGATTAACTTGTTGAAGACTTTAATCTTAGACATGACTTAGTAGAAAACGATATCAAGGAGTTCCAGTACTCCGTTGAATTACCGGACACCTATATATCCGAAACGTCAGAATACCGGACTGGGGACTCTACTATAATTGTATTACCAGTGAACTAACACAACAACGGAGCGAACACCATGTACTGTAAGGTGGTGGTGAGGCCGTAATGTACTGCCGACACTTGACAATTTACTGCCTGACGAGTTCTGGTAATTGTAAATGCTGTTTAGGTCAATGGTGTGTGGCTACTGAGGAAGAAATTTCAGATCACCCACATTTTATTTCACCTTACGATTAACCAACCTAACCTAACCTAACCAAACACCAACCTAACCTAACCTAACCTAACCTAACCGCTCCAGGTAGGGTTATGGTCTTTAATCATCAGGTGAAATAAACTGGGGGGGGGGGCCAAACTTCAATTGATCCAAAATTTCTTCAAAAAAAAAAAATGTGTATAATGTATGGAAGGAGTAACATACATACATACATACATACATACATACATACATACATACATACATACATACATACAAAACGTTTTGCCGACCTATACTATAACATGAAGCTTACGGGATAGGAATAATAATGAGATGAATATAGATGCTATGTCTCCAACTCATTATCAATCGTCCTTAAAAAAAAAATATTAAATATAAAGTAAATAAAAATAAATAAATAAATAAGTTGGGAATATTTTGGGGGATTTTTTATTTTCATATTAACAACTTAATGCCGACAAACTTCATTGAAAACTGACAGGAAAAGAACAATTAGCTGATGGAACTGTTTATAATTACTTCAGCGGTCATTACAAATACTAATGACCAAATTAATCACTATTTTTTACCCTGGAACTTTGGTCAATATTTTAGACCAGATTTTCAATGATATAAAATTTTTAATATAATAATAATACAAAAAAATCGAAGCATTAGGCCAGGGATATTTTTTCAGTCGTATGTTTTTTTCTTCTCTATCTTGGAGCTGTGTATGTGTGTATGTGGGAATGTGTGTATGTGTGTATGTGGGAATGTGTGTATGTGTGTATGTGTGTATGTGGGAATGTCTGGGAAACTGTAGTGGATCTATTCTTCTCTCTTAATATATTTCTTAATATTTATGTTTTAACTGGGAACAGATTTTTTTCAGGATAATTGTCTGAAACTTTTGTCTTGGCAGTATAGAGATGGACTGAGGCGTTTACACTGAAGAACAACACGCAATGGCCTGGTACCCCCCCTCCCCTCCCCTCCCCCCTCCCCCCTTTTTTTCGGCCCTACGTAATGGACTGAAATCATTTTCTTTTTGAGGGGGAGGGGGAGGAGGAGGTAAGGGAAGTATATAATTGCCTGAAACCTTTTTTATGGCACTAAGCAATGTCATGAAACACTATTTGGCTATTAGAGGAGAGGCAGGGAAGGGGAGGATGGGGGAAGGAGGAGAGAGGGGAAGGAGAGAGGGAAGGAGAAGAGTGGGGAAGGTGGGGGAGGATAGGGTGTGGTTGGAGCACTACGTAATAAGCAGCCTTTTTTTAATAACTATGTAGGGGCTGCAGAAACATTTTGTTTAATTAAAAGCTCCCCCTTCCCCCCCTCAGCAGTGAGAACTCTGTCCCCCTCACACACACACCATCTGCCCTCCACACCAACTAATTAAACTGACGATTAAGATGGATTATTGCAGCTGAGTATACTACCCTCCCAACCTGACCCCCACCACCACCACACATCCCCGACACAAAACACCTACCACCACCACCACCTCCCCCGACACCACCACCACCTCCCGACACCACCCACACCACCACCCCACCACCCTCCCCGACACCACCACCTCCCAGCACCACCACCACCACCACACCACCACCACCACCCACCACCCACCACATCCCCCGGCTTTACCTCCCCCGACTTCCCACCACACCACCACCACCACCACCACCACCACCACCACCACCTCCCCGACACCTGACTCTCCTCACCAACTGTGTACGTGTCTGTGTACTCTGGTAATGAACCTAGGTATGTCTGTAAGTGTGTGTGTCTGTGTGTCTGTATTTGTGTCTGTGTGTACTTTGGTAATGAACATCGATGTGTCTGTGTGTCTGTATATCTGTGTGTACTCTAGTAGTGAACTTCGGTGTGTCTGTTAGTCTGTGTGTGTGTCTGTGTCTGTGTCTGTTAGTCTGTGTGTGTGTGTGTCTGTGTGTATTTAAGTTCCTCTTAATGGTATTTTTATTTGTTTACAGAGAGGCAATAAACATACGTATAGACAGAAAACGGAAATAAAGATAACGTTAGAGAAGGAGAATTAGAGGTAGCGACTGTCTCTCTCTCCTTGTCTCCTATACAACCAACTGAAGCGCTTTTCTGTCTCTACTTCTTCTATTATTATCTCCCGTCTCTTACTGTCAATCTACTTCTACCTACGTATACTCTCACCTGTCTATCTGCAGTACAGGCGGTGAGGTAATTGACTACCCTACAAATTACCTGACTAAATCTACTCAAATTCACCTTAATTACTTCACCTGTCCTGGACCAAATTAAGGTTATATTTAAGCTTCGTTCCCTTCGGTTTAATAATAATATATATGGATTTTTTTTTAATTTCGCGACATCACAGAATTTTTCAAGAATTTCGCCAACATTTTAACCAACTGAGGCAAAAATGTGACGTAATTTACCCGGCCTGAATAAAGTTTAATTTGCTCTAAGTTTCGTTCGTTTCGGTAGTGTGGTTTTTTGTGGGGGGAGGGGGGTGATAGAGTGGGGGGGGGCAGTAACGTAAAGGGTTTAAAAAAAATACATATAAATATAAAATTCACCACATTTTCACCAACTGGGCTAAAAATCTGACGTGACCTGATTTACGATATCGCTTAGTTTGGTTACGGAAGTTGTAAAAATAACGGGAAAGTTGTGTTAGGGCCGTGGCCACATTATGAGGCCCGGCCATGTAAACCGCCACCATCACTGTTGTTCCCGCCTGCTGATGTGTGCCTATAAGCCTACATGCGACAATAAACACGAAATAAGCTACAGCAACGTCCCCCAAAACGCTATATATGACTATAAAATGGCGCCATAAGCACAGAGTTGCAGTACATGAAGATTAGAGCGGAAAAACTAACCCGCCAAATACCCGGGACAAGCCTCGCCCGAACGATCGGATTTGCATCCATTACGACACGCTGCACGTTAACTTGTGATCCCACGAACGACGGCAGTGGCGGCGAGAGAGAGAGACGCTCTGCCCTCTCCTCACCCTTCACTTAAAACATGTTTCCCCTGGCATAACCCAAAGCCAAGCGTAAGAGGATCGGAGCCCTTTTGAAACCCGAATTACCTATACGATAAACTTACTGGGCCGCGCATCCCGACAATAATCCAAATGTAACACACAGATTATAAGGTCCAACTCGAGCTGCCCGAGGTACGAGAGTTAACGTGAGGGTGAAGGGACTTGAGTTGACACACATACATAAAGGAAGGTCGCACGGTGGCGTTAAGGTCAGGTGTCCACGGAAGCTGGGGGGAGGGAGAGGTCGGGTGTCCATAGATGGTTACTGTGTATAAGCTTCTTGGTAATCCTTTTAAATACTCCCTGGGTCATGGTTGGCTGCAGCTGGACGATGTGAGAGCCTTATTAGTGGTACAGGGAGAGAACAGGAGGAGAAGGATAATGAAGAAAGAGAGTAGGAGGTGGAAGAGGATAATGAAGATAGAGAGTAGGAGGAGGGAGAAGAAAATAATAAACAAAGGGAGGAGGTGGAGGATAATGAAGAAGGAGGAGGAGGAGGACGAAGAAGAGGATAATGAACAAAGAAATGAGGAAGATAAAGGGGAAAGAGGAAGGAAAAGAGGAGAATATAGAAGAAAGAGAAGAGCATGAGGGGGAGGATAATAAAGAAAGAGAGGAGGAGGAGAAGAAAGTATTATACAATAGAGAGAAGGTAAGAGGGAATCAGAAGATAAAATTGAAAGATGTAAGTTGATGAAGAGAGAGAGTATCACTACACTACTAAAGGTATCACATCCATCATTCAGATTCACCGTTAAGAGATAAATTAGGTAAGTGGACTGTGACGGAGACCCTTCCAAGGACTTAAGTCAATGTGTGATAAACTCTCTCTCACACACACACCTGTGAACAATGAACTGGACTCTTAAAAGCTCTCTCACACAGTATATTCCACCTAATCTGTTGCAGAGGATTATGGCCAAGATATATCACAGTATTGTTTATCAGGCAGTGAGATATGCTAAGTATACTTAAGCAGTATTTGAGTGGGCGCAGCGGAGTATACGAAGAGGTAAATATGTTTCTTGCTTGGGTGGTATATTCTTATCGTATACCCAGTGCATGGACCCGAATATTACGTAAATATATAATCCTAACACTTATCACGGGGGGCTGAGGTAGCGTATGGCGGGTGTACATTGGCTTGGGGAAGGTTCTTAGACCAGGGTTATATAAATACAGGAGAGGAAGGTGAATACAAGAGGTGTATCGACTTTATGTGCACATTAACACACACACACACACACACACACACACACACACACACACACAGACGTAGATGTTGTTTGTCTGAGGTAACGCAACAGGCGGGAGAGGGGGAGGGAGAGAGGGACCAAAGAGTGTGTAACAAATGATAACACCGTTAACACAAATAAGGATACTCTCTCTCTGCACACACTGCCATCAACAGAGAGGACACAGTGATGGAACCATGGCAACCGGCGCTAAGCAGTGGGATGGTAGATCTAGGTCCTAGGAGAGGGAGGCTGGGGGGATGAAGAAGGCTGAGGGGTGGATGAAGGAGGCTGGGAGTGGGTGAAGGAGGCTGAGGGTGGGTGAAGGAGGCTGGGGTGGGTGAAGGAAACTAAGGGGGTGAGCATGGAGAGGGAAACTGGGGAGGGGGTAGTGGTGGTCTCCCAAGGGTCAGGATCTCTCATTTTTATTCTTAACGACCCTGTATCCGGCGCGTGTATTGTTGAGTGGGTAATGGTCCCTTGTGTGTGTCGGGGGTAACATTCCTCGCACACGAACTGATGGCACATACATTCATACATACTGGATATGGAAGGTTACACACACACACACACACACACACACACACACACACACACACACACACACACACACACACACACACACACACTCTTCATTCTTTGAGTGGTTCAGTCGGAGAGCAACAAGGAATATATGTACTCATGTGGGTTATGTCTGTGTGTGTGTGTAGTCATATGGCTCATGTCTGTGTGTGTGTGTAGGCATATGGGTCATGTCTGTGTGTGTAGTCATATGTCTTGTGTCTGTGAACAACGCTAAATATACAGTGTATGGCCAGGCAGACATACAGACACACACTGCAACACTACGTCCTAGACTGTGGAAAATCGAATCTTTTAGGGACATGTCCAAGTATATACCTGTGTGTGTGTGTGTGTGTGTGTGTGTGTGTGTGTGTGTGTGTGTGTGTGTGTGTGTGAAATGGCACAGCACACCGCAGCGCCTGGCGTAAACCTTCAATCCATAATGAATCACATGAGAGAGTTACGCCTTCTGCCTGCTGTGGCGCGCGCCTGTAATGGTAAGAGCACCAGGGGGGGGGGGGCCTTCTTGGTTGTGTCCGTCCCTCCTTCCGCATGTTTGTCTGTCTGTACGTCTGTTTATATGTTCTGTCTGTCCGTTATTTGTGTATTTCTGTCCGTTAGTGTGTCCGCCGGTCCGTTTTTTGCCCTATTTTGTCGCGTTTATGTTCGGCTATATTTATAATTTTTATGTTGTGTTTTTCTTCTAATTTTGTAACTGTTGGCTCGCTCTCTCTCTCTCTCTCTCTCTCTCTCTCTCTCTCTCTCTCTCTCTCAGTTTGTCTGCCTGATTGTCTCTCCTTCTCTCCCCGTCTCTTTCTATGTCTTCTTCCCTATCTCTCTCTATCTCTCCCCTTCATATACACCAGAAAAACACAGTCGCGCCATTCGTCACAGGAATCCCACCTATTAAGACACGAATCCACACAAATACTACCCATTCACACAAACTGGCACCCCCCATTATCCTCCCCATTCACACATACAGCCCCATTATCCTCCCCATTCCACACAAACTAGCACCCATTATCCTCCCATTCATATAAAGCCCATTATCCTCCCCATTCACATACAGCCCCATTATCCTCCCCCCATTCATACAACCCCATTATCCTCCCCCATTCACAGCTACTCATTATCCCTCCCCATTCACATACAGCTGATATCTCCCATTCACATACTGCCTCATTATCCTCCCATTCCTTATACAACCCCATTAACCTCCCCATTTACACACTTACATTCATTAACCTCCCCCATTTACACACACACATACAGCCCAATATCCTCCCCATTTGGGCATGCAAACATACAGCCCATTATCCCACCCATTTACACATAGCCCATTAACCTCCCCATTCCTTTTAATATCCTCTCCATTCACACAAAATACACCCCTATTTTCCTCCTCATTTACACCCCAATCACTTACCCATTCACACTAAACACCCTAATTTCTCCCATTTACACACACACAAACAAACATCTATAAGATACACACACACACACCACCAGGCATCACACACACACACACACACACACACACACACACACACACACACACACACACACACACACACACACACACACACACACTCATCCCCCTATACCTGCACATACATCATTTCCCCTTCTCCCAATCATATTAATTTCTCTCTCACACACAAGTGGGACTCAGAGGGAGAATAATACTAGTCTCCCATCTTCCTTATTGGAGAGAAAACGGCAGCTTGAACCTATGGGAGGAGGAACTTATACATTTTCTGCATTACACTAAAGAAAACGGCAGAGTGAACCTACGGGAGGAAGGACTATTTTTTAAAACACTTTTCTTCGCTATAGTAAAGTAAATGGGGAATCTAGGTAGCCATTAGCAGAGGTGATGGCATGCAGTGTTTCTCTACCTCCATCCACGTTAAACAAAGTAAACAAAGAAATATAAGACCACTGAGAGCAAATAAAAGAGAAGGAATAAAAGTCTACCTTTCTCCATTTTTCTTACAGAAGAGAAAACGAAAAAAAAAAAAGACTCAAAGAACGAAGATTTACGGAACGAAGACTCAGGTAAAGAGATAGACTTTATAGTAAAACAAGACAGTCTTCCCTCCTCCAAGCTCCACATATCAAAGAAAATGGAGCATAAACAAAGGGGAGGTAGAGAGGGGACTTAAAATGGTCGCCAAAATTCCCCCTCCACATTAGAGTAAAGGGAAAAGAGCCGTAGGTCCATAATGGGGAAAGTGGGGAGGATGGGGGTATAATGGGGAAATAAAACCATCTAGAGCGTACAAATCCCCCCCCATGTATTACAGAAAACGGAGCGTAACCCCAAGGGAAGAGGGGGAACTCAAGGGATTTCTGGATAATAACAATGAGGATTATTCTATCAAGGCGAGGGAAGTAGCTAGATGGACTGGGGTCATGAGGGAGGGAAGGGAGTCATGAGGGAGGGAAGGGAGTCATGAGGGAGGGAAGGGAGTCATGGGGGAGGGAAGGGAGTCATGAGGGAGGGAAGGGAGTCATGAGGGAGGGAAGGGAGTCATGAGGGAGGGAAGGGAGTCATGGGGGAGGGAAGGGAATCATGAGGGAGGGAAGGGAGTCATGGGGGAAGGAAGGGAATCATGAGGGAGGGAAGATAGTCATGAAGGAAGGAAGGGACTCCCAAACGGTAAGAGAGAGAGAGAGAGAGAGAGAGAGAGAGAGAGAGAGAGAGAGAGACCCCTTCCTGTACCCACTCAAAGGCAAATTACACTTCCCTTGCCATTTCTAAGATGTAATAACATGGCTGATGTGTTATTCAATTAACGCGAGGTTAAAAATAAAGGTTTAGTATGTTAATATGTTCAGGTAATTCTAACCCAGCTGATGTACGAATTCCATTAGTTGGTTAAAAACTCGTGTTAATAAGACCATTATGGTAATACTAACACGACTAATGTGGAATGACTGAAATATCGTGAGGTTAAAAATACCTGTTAATATATTTACACTAACATGGCTGATGCTAAATATACGAGTTAATATGGTGATTATGGTAATGGAAACACACGAGTGATATATGCAAGAGTGATGTGGAGGGAGATGTGTATCTTGACTACTCTCTCTCTCTCTCTCTCTCTCTCTCTCTCTCTCTCTCTCTCTCTCTCTCTCTTCTTCATAATCCACTCACGATCCTTCCCTCCCTCCCACTCACTCGCCCTCCGTCCCTCGCCCTCCTCTTCCTCCCTCCCCCTCTTTCTCCCTCCCTCCCCCATGCCCCCCCTTCTCCCCCCTTCCCTCCCTCCCTCCTTCCCTTCCCTTCCCCAAAGCCAAGAAAAGATAGAGGATATATGGGAAAGATAAAGCTCTCAAGTTTACAACGAGGAGAGCATAGAGTTCCTTTCCCGGCCACCCCCACCTCTCTCTCCCTGTGCACCCCATCTCCTCCCTTGCCACCCACTTTCTCTCCCTGTTACCCCACACCTACTCTCCCTGGCCACCCACACTCTCCCTCCCTTGCCACCCACACTCTCCCTCCCTTGCCACCCACACTCTCCCTCCCCACACCCACCCCACACCCACACCTCCCCACACCCACACCTCCCCACACCACACCCCACACCCACACCTCCCCACACCCACACTCCTTGCCACCCACACCTCCTCCTGCTACCCCCACTCTTCTCCTCCTTGCCACCCACACTTTGCACCAACACTTTTCTCTCCACGGCCACCCACTGCGGCTTGGGATTTTTTCGAGTGACTAAACCCTAAGTCGAAGCTGAGTCTCGATGTTTACCACAGCTACTGGATATCTCTCCTTGTAATTATTATGTACCGATGTAAACTGTAACCTCTGTAACGATACATTTTACTTCAGTGAGATATAAGTGACACATGCAATAATGATACATGCACATATAATGATGATACACCTAAAGAGATACGTGTTACAGTGAGAGATACTGGTGGTCATTATACAGCGAGATACCTTAAAGTGATACATATACATATAATGGTAATACACTTAAGAGATATGTGTCAGCGTGAGAGATTAAGGAGACTGGGTTATAATCAATCGGCCATGGACGTAATCTGCCTATGTTGTCCCATGAATTAGGCTGATACCGAGTGGCTGGAGAGAGAAGGAAGAGAGAGAGAGAGAGAGCAGTAACACCCCCTGGACACAACAATTATCAATATAGCTCAAAAATACAACAAATACATTACAACTTAGCTATTAACATTTTTCAATCAAAGTCTTTTTTTTTCCCAGATATATTTACCCTGACATGGCTAACCCTTTTTCCCTACCTCCTAACTTCTTCCCATTCTTCCCTATTCTCTACCTTATCCTCCTCCACCCCCACCAGTCTACCCTCCTCCCACCACCACCTTCCCCACCCCTTCATCCCCACTCACTTACCTTCCACTCCTTCATCCCCACCACTTACCTACCCACCCTTCATCCCCACTCACTTACCTTCCCACCTTCATCCCCACTCACTTACCTTCCCACCTTCATCCCCACTCACCTCTACCTCCCACTCATCCTCCCTACTTTTCCTTCCCATCCCCCTCCCTCCTCCTACACTTACTCTCCCCTTACATTATTTTTTTGTATAATTTAATGTTATAATGAGTAGCTAGGTCCATTAGCAACTACTAAATATTTCAACACGTGACGTATCCTCACCTGATTTAAAAAATAAAAAATAAAAAAATTATATATCTATTAAAATTCTTGTTTTTTTTTTTGTTTCTTCTTTTGTTTTTTTTTTTCTATCTTGGGTTTTGTTTTGATTTTCTTGGGTTTTGTTTTGATTTTTTTTTTTTAATGGATTCTTATTGTTTACTTTTTGATGCCTTTTTTTGTGTGTCGAGAAGAGTTTAGAGATGTCCACACACACACACACACACACACACACACACACACACACACACACACACACACACACACACACACACACACATTGTAATTCTTCCAGCACACACTTCTTAATAAAGACACATAAGTCGTTCAAAACGCACTCTAGCTTCCTCCTAACGCATAAAACACAACACAAAAACGCACTTAAGCTGTTCCAACACATCACAGCTAAAAAAATATACGTATTATCAACTCCAACTACAACTAAGATACGCATATCCGTCCTACAGGCAGACGCATGGTGAAGCATATCCATAAATTTTCTCAACAACATGCGTTCAGGTGGTAAGGGAAAGTCGGATGTTAACGCCCCTTGTGTATAGTTGCTGAGAGAGAGTGTGTGTGTGTGTGTGTGTGTGTGTGTGTGTGTGTGTGTGTGTGTGTGTGTGCGTGCGTATCATGCGTTTCAAATTCTCGCGTGACTTTAGCTCATGAATCATGCGTTAGGGACAGCGCGTTCCACAGTCTGCAGGTCCAATCATGCACCACCGTTCGTCGCGTGTTTGTGGGGACGCGCACCATGCGTCAGAGGCAGTCCTGTTAATATATCCGCGACATCTTCCAGTCTTTCTCTAGCACCGCGCACGCCTTGAACATGCGTCATGAGTCATAGGAATATACAATGATAATCTAGGTACATTCTTAGGAGTTTATTAAGCGTCATATGCGTATAGAAGGTGCGTCATGTGCGTATAGAAGGGGCGTCATGTGTGTATAGGTGCGCCGCGGGCGTATAGAAGGTGCGTCATGTGCGTATAGAAGGGGCGTCATGTGTGTATAGAAGGGGCGTCATGTGCGTTTGAAAGGTGCATTATAGGCTTGTAGAATGTGCGTCAAGTGCGTGTAGAGGGTGCGTCATGCGTCCCAGGAAGCTATTCATCGTGTATAATTCACAAGCATGTAACGGAAGGTTCGATATTGTTTACCAGTGAGAGCGGCGTGAGAGTCTGTTTATAATGTTCACTTCTCTATCTCTCTCCCTCTCTCGCTCTCTCTCTCTCTCTCTCTCTCTCTCTCTCTCTCTCTCTACATTCGCTACCTTCCTCCGTCTCTCTCTACCTTTTCCTCTTCCTCTCTTTTCCTCTTCCTCTACCCCCCCCCACCCTCTCAATTTCTTTCTACCTGTATATCATCTTTTACCTCCTTCTTTCTCTCTTCCTTTTCCTTCACCTCCCTCTCTTTCTCACTAATCTCTCTCTCTATCTCTCTTTCACTTCTCTTCTTCTATTCCTTCTCTTCCTCCATCTTCCAACACTCTTCGCTCCCTCTTACCATCACCATCATCATCCTCTTCTTCATCATCTCTTATTTATCCATCTTTCACCTTCGCGTGTCGGAATGTCGTCTCTCTCTCTCTCATTTATCAAGTCTCCCCTCTTCCTTCTTTTTAGCATCGCTGTCCCTATTAACCATTCATCATTTATTACCGATAGCATCTTCACTTTATTGCTGTCTTTACTCTCTCTCTCTCTCTCTCTCTCTCTCTCTCTCTCTCTTCTTCTCTTCTCTCTCTCTCTCTCTCGTAAAAGTGAGAGACGTTATCCTGACCAATCGCAGATTTGTATGTCCCAGTGGATTTATTGCCCAGAGTTGGAGGAAAGGCAAGACGATCCTATGTTGCCCAGCTTGAATTTGAAGGGAGAGCAGAGGGGAGAGAGAGAGGGAAAGGGGGGGTGGGAGGAAGAGGTGGATAAAGGAGGGAGAGAGGAAATGAGGGGAGGGAGGGAGGAAGAAAGAGGTGGATAAGGTATGGAGGAGGGAGGGATAAGGGATGGGGGAAGGGGGGAATAAGGGGTGGAAGGAAAGGGTAGGCGAAGGAAGGGAGAGAGGGGGAAAGAGGAAGGGGGGAAAGAGAGGGAAAAGGAGCGAGTGAAGTAGGGAGGGGAAGGAAGCTAATGAATAAAGGGAATAAGGGAAGGATAGAAGGAAGGAAATAACAAGGGAGGTGTGTGTGTGTGTGTGTGTGTGTACATAACGTGACAAGTAATTAGAGGAAGATAATTGACTATGATTGATACTCTGGGAAAGTGGCGTTCGTGCCTCAGCTGATAGTGACTAGTGATGGTGAGGGTGACTAGTGATGGTGAGTGATGGTGAGCGTGAGTGATGATGGTGACTGGTGACAATATCAAGTGATGGTAACTAATAATAATAAGTCAGAGGCTAAGTATCACAGGTCAAGAGGTCAAGTGCCACAGGTCAAGAGCCACAGGTCAAGAGGTAAAATGCCACAGGTCAAGAGGTCATGTACCACAGGTCAAGAGGTCAAGTGCTACAGGTCAAGAGGTCAAGTGCTACAGGTCTAGAGGTCAAGTGCTACAGGTCTAGAGGTCAAGTGCCACAGGTCAAGAAGAGGTCACGAGTGTCACAGAGGAAACTTTGTTATTTTCTGGGCCTTTTAAGTCAAGTCTACCTGTTAAGCGTCTTATCTCTCTCTCTCTCTCTCTCTCTCTCTCTCTCTCTCTCTCTCTCTCTCTCTCTCTCAAAATAATACAGTAGAAAGCTTGAGAAAGTATAATACTGTAAGGCCTCCTCTTGTGAGTGTCGACCAAATTCATTACTCTCACACCTAATTTTTTTTTCTCTCCCTTTCTCCCTCACACATCCATTATACTTTCATTATTTTTGTCTTTCTTACTTCTCTTCTTTTGTCTTATTTTACACTGTCTTCGTTTCATTTTCTTCTTTATTTCTTTTTTGATCTATTTTATTTTTTTCTCCTCTTCTTCTACTTCTTGTCTCCCTCTTTCTTCTTTATTCGACAGTTTCTTGATTTTGCTAATTCCTTTAATTATATTTCTTATCTTCTTATTCCTTATCCTCCTTTATTATTCTTATTCTTCTTCCTCCTCTTCCTTCATCCTTTCTCTTATTCCTCTTTTTCTTCCTCTTCCTCTAAATCATAATCTTAATCGACCTCCTCCTCCTCCTTCTCCTCTTTCATCCCCTAATCCTTCGTTTTTCCTTTCCTCCCTTAATCTTCCTTCTCCACCTCCTTCTCTTTCCCCTCACCCTTCTCACTTTCCTTTCCTCTGTGTTTTCCTCCCCTTCCTTCCTCCAACTTCCCCCCTCCTCCCTTTCCTTCCTCCCCCTAAATCTCCCTCCTTCTCCCTTTCCTTCCCATAACCTTCCTCCTAATCTTCCTTCCCTAACCCTCTTCTCCTCCTCACTTTCCTTTTTGTCTTTCTCCTCCTCCTCCTCTTCGTCTACTTCATCTCCCTCTTTCTCCACTCCTCCTCACCTTACTTCTTCCCCCTCACCCCCACCCCCCTCCTTCTCCCTCCTTCCCTCTCCCTTCCCCGCTCTTCTTTGTGCTACGAGAATGTGTGGGTAAGGGGACGCCAAGGGAGAGAGTAATAAAGGGAGAAAGTAATAAAGGGAGAGAGTAATAAAGGGAGAGAGTGATAAAGGAGATAATGGTTAAGGAGAATGGTTAATGGGAAGCCAAGGTAGAAAACGGCAGCTAAGAAGGAGAATAGTTAAGGGGCGGAACAGCTAAGGGGGAGTGGTAATGGTAGAGAACTAAAGTGGTTAGTGGCGTGGACCCTGAGCCTACAACACCAATAATAATAATAATAATAATAATAATAATAATAATAATAATAATAAAAAATAATAATAATAATAATAATAATAATAATAATAATAATAATAAAATAATAATAATAATAATAATAATAATAATAAAATAATAATAATAATAATAAATTGAATTGCTATACGAACAAGGAGGAGGAGGATGAAGAGGAGTGAGAAGAGGGGAGATAAAGAAGGAAGAGGTGGAGGAGGAGGATAAAGGAGGAAGAGGGAGAAGAATAGAGGGGATGGAAAACCCTTAAATAATAGTAAATGAAAAAATATTAACAGAGAGAGAGAGACTCCCTTAACTGAGTCTTATGATCATTATCCAAGGCTCCTGTAACATATGCAGAACGATAAGTCTTCAAATCTCGGGGTGTAAGTCTGATAACTGACAACGAGGAGTCTTATTAAACTCAACGAGTCTTATAACATGTTGACAACGAGCCTAATAATTAACAAAGAGTATTACAACTTACAACGAGTCGTATAACTAATACTGAGCCTTATAGCTAACAACGAGTCTTATAAACAACGAGTCTTATAACCATCAACGAGTCTTATAACAACGAATCATTTTCTTTATAAGTTTTACCCCAACAGTGAGTCTTATAGCCACCCCGACAATGAGTCTAATTACATATAATTACGTAGAATTATTTCCACTCTGACATAGTTAACAGCAACTTTAATTTAATTACAGAACAAATTAGCTCCGTGCAGTCCCCCGCTAGTGTGATTAGGTGCATACACACGGCTCTGGGGTTATACACACGGCTCTGGGGTTATACACACGGCTCTGAGGTATATACACACGGCTCTGGGGTTATACACACGGCTCTGAGGTATATACACACGGCTCTGGGGTTATACACACGGCTCTGAGGTATATACACACGGCTCTGGGGTTATACACACGGCTCTGAGGTATATACACACGGCTCTGGGGTTATACACACGGCTCTGGGGTTATACACACGGCTCTGAGGTATATACACACACGGCTCTGGGGTTATACACACCTGGCTCTGGGGTTATACACACGGCTCTGAGGTACATACACACGACTCTGGGGTTATACACACAGCTCTGGGGTTATACACACACGCTCTGAGGTATACACACGGCTCTGGGGTTATACACCTGGCTCTGGGGTTACTCTACACGGCTCTGAGTACATACACGACTCTGGGGTTATACACCTGGCTCTGGGGTTATACACACGGCTCTGGGTTTATACACTCGGCTCTGGTTATACACACGGCTCTGGGGTTATACACGGCTCTGAGGTACATACACACAGCTCTGGGGTTATACACCTGGCTCTGGGGTTATACACACGGCTCTGAGTACATACACGGCTCTGGGGTTATACACACGGCCTGGGGTTATACACACGGCTCTGGGGTTATACACACAATACTGGGGTTATACACACGGCTCTGAGAAATTGCATACACACGACTCTGGGGTTATACACACGGCTTACAGGGGTTATACACACGGTTCTGGGGAATTTTGCATAAATATGTATGATTAGATATATACACACACACATGGCTCTGGGGGCATACATACTGCAAATATGTATGACAAATGATATGTTTGGAAGAGAAAATATAATACACGTATATACCATGTGTGTGTGTGTGTGTGTGTGTGTGTGTGTGTAAGTAATTTCTAAATTCCACAACTATAATAAACTACATTATTAATTCTCAAAAAATACTAACGTTATTGCTTCATAATTTTCTAATTAAGTGCAATAAACACACACACACAAGCACACACACCTACACACACACACACACAGTACAGTACCTGCAGGGATAATAAACATATATAATATCACAATGCTAAAGTGGTTCACGTCTGCTCGTCTGATTTACTTAATAAAAATGTCGAGCGTAAAAGTTGGGTTGTAAGCGACACACGTGAGCGGCTTCTCCAGCACCGAGGATACTCTTCCTTCCTTACTTTAGACTCTCTCCACGTATCTCTCACCTCCTCCTTACCACCACCTATGCCTCTTGTACGTGTGTGTGTGTCTGTCTCTCATACTACCAACTTTGTATTCTCTCTCTCTCTCTCTCTCTCTCTCTCTCTCTCTCTCTCTCTCTCTCTCTCTTTTCTTCATCTTTCCTGTTTCCACGTCCTCTCCCTTTCCTTCCATCTCTCTTAAACTTTCACCTATTTATATATCCACGTCATCCATACAATTATTATTTTCCTTTATTATTAATTCGCTTCTATATAAACTTCTTTCCTCCTTCTATCACGACTTTCCTCATTTCCTCCTTCATCACAGCATCTTCGTTAACCTATCGACCATCACGTCAAGCTTTTATTCACAGTTTTATCAAATATTTCTCATTACTCCTGTTTCGGTCTCATTTTTTTTCGAATTACTTGCTTCTATTTTACCTACTAACCTAACCTAACCTAACCTAACCTAACCTAACCTAACCTAACCTAACCTAACCTAACCTAACCCCATCTTTATCGTTCTTCACCCTTCATTTTCTCCTTCGTGTTTGTATTTGTTCGTGAAATATTTGTTGTTTCTTCCTAAAAGTCATTGTTAAATATTAAGGTCATTACAATAAACTCTGTATGTATTTCTCTTGGACAAACACAAGCAAACAAATACACAAAAAAGGCACACGAACAAACACACTGACACGTGCAATATCATATAATTGCATACACCTAACACACACACACACATACATACATACATTATTTACACACACACACACACACACACACAATTAACACACACACACGCACATAATTAACACACACACACAAACACACAAATAAATAAACAAACACCAAGACAAACATGGAGTTGGCTCTATATAAAACACCCTCCCCCCTGCACTGGTACATAATTGATATCTATTGTTTAATCTATAACAATACCTCACAGCACAGTGTTCAAACCCACAAGAACTAATAAGAGTAACTCAGGAGTCAGTTTAAACGAAAAGAAAAACCTCACGTGGGAAAAAAAAACCCTCACCCACAGTCATGTCAGGAGAGGCGGAAATAGGATTAATTAAGGAAGGCATCAATACCCCGAAAGAATATTATCAACAGGTGAAAACTGAATCATTTACGTAACGTTAAACATGAAACAGCTTAACACATTTCAAAAAGCTTGGGAGGAGGGTTTTTTATTGTAGGGTGTGGCGGTCGAGTGGATACAGCGCTGGGTCTCTTGTCCTTAGGGCTGTTGGTTCGAACCCTGACCAGTGGCCACCCTAGTCTAACCCAGAGGTAAATGGGTACCTAAATTTACAGCTAGGGAAGTGAAGACAGTATAGTACAGTGTTGGTCATAGTGCCTCCTTGTGTGCCGAAAACAGTGTGCTGCATCCGCACTGCCCCTGAATTGGGTTCCATACGTGTACTAATACTATTACAGCTACCACTACTACTACTACAATCACTACTACTACTACTATAATATCACTACTATCACTACCAATACCTCTACTACTACTCCTACAAATAATAATAATAAACAGTACATTCACTATAACAGAAGATATAAGTAAGGTGGAAGACGTGAGGGCCGCAGCTGCTGGTCGACCCTCGCTGTCCTGATCAACTTTCACCAAAACTCTGCCTCGTGAGACTCTCCTTCAAGGCTCAGGCAGAATAGCTCCTTATAAGCGAATGGATTGGATATGTTGTCGGGGTTTCCTGGACTCCTGTTGGAATCCCCACAGGTGTTCGAGGCTTCATTAAGGTGAATAAAGGTTGATAGTTCCCCCTTCTGAGAAATTCGTGATTGGGTGTTGGTGTTGATAGTTGTTGTTGTTGTTGTTGGTGGTGGTGGTGGTGGTGGTGGTTCATATTGGTGGTGAATGGTTGTTGCTGCTGTTATTTTTGTTGTAGGTGGTGGTGTAGTGGTAATGGCTGTGAATCTTGTGTTAGGTCAAGTAATTGGAGAGAGAGAGAGAGAGAGAGAGAGAGAGAGAGAGAGAGAGAGAGAGAGAGAGAGAGAGAGAGAGAGAGACACGCACCAAAACACTGACCAAAGCATCAGCTCAACACCTTCAACAGATTTGAATAACACAAGGATTCCTGACACCAAAGATGAACTGACTCTCAAACTCTCAGAAACCAACTCAGAACTCTGGTAACTGTGTCGCCTCCCCACACACACACAGCTTAAGGCCCTAGATTCTTAGTAGCTCTTATGTTCTTTCCTCGTAAATGGTGATAAGATAAAGAGTATTTACGTCACTAATAATAGTAAAGTCTCAGAGTAATTTCGACGTCATCTGTAGCTGTTTTTATGTTGCTGGTGAGGAGGGACAATCAGATGCTTCCTCACACTTCCACTGAGGGGTGAGGGAGAGGGGTGAGAGAGGGGGAGGAGGGGGGGAGGAGGGTGTCCTTGTGTGGTGTGTCGCGGCAGGATGGGTGGGTGGGTTAAGTCTTGTCACGTACACCTCCAGTAGTAAGACCAAGAGCACCGACTGTTTAGGATTCACGCCCTCCACCGCCCCTAGTCCGGGGGAAAACTGGCCAGCACAAGTTGGTTCCTCCCTCTAAGGCTAAGCATGTAAAGTGTGGCCAAGTGTCAAGCTGTATGGTGTGGCAATTTGAGGTCGTACACATCAACAGTGATTTTGTCAAGTAGAGGAAATCAAAAAGTTTATTCAGCATCTCACACCATTTATACCAAGGGTGACTTTGTCAAGACAGGATCAGAGTTTAGTCAGCCATTCAAGTACAAGTGTAGATTTAGTACAGCTATAGCAGGTATTATGAAACCATTACGGATAAGATAAATTTATTTGTGTGTGTGTGTGTTATGTAGTGTTGTACAGTTGGTCGGTCGCCGCTTAGCAAGACTGATAGCAGTAGTTGTCAAGAGAAAAACAATCTATTAATGTACAATATATATATATATATATATATATATATATATATATATATATATATATATATATATATATATATATATATATATATATATATATATATATATATATATATATATATATAGCCTTGCATGTAAATATGGATGTTTACATGACTGCAAGTTTGTAAGTATGGTTGTGATATACAAGTAACTTAAGTATCGTATGTGCGCAACTACGAATGTGTACAGATGTATACATACTGTATATAGTTATGTTTGTAGGCATGTATGTATGTATATATGTGTTCATGCACGTATATTAGCATGAATGTAAACAAGGATTTATTCCATCTTAATATTATTGGGGAAATCTCATTCAAACTTATGGCTCACCTGAAGCGTGAGTGAGACAAACACTGTACAGTACTTGGTTACTGGTGGAGGTCACAGCTGAGGGCCAAGGCCTTATAGATGGTGTCAGGTATATGTATTTATGTAGGTAAGCATTTACATGAATAATAATAATAATAATAATAATAATAATAATAATAATAATAATAATAATAATAATAATAATAATAATAATAATAATAATAATAATAATAATAATAATAATTTCTACAAAATATACAGCCACAAAAAATTGAAAATACAAAAAAGATATAATGGAAAAATATACAAAAGAAATAATGGTATATACAGTACAGTATATAACGAACAGTGACGTGAGGTAGTGGGCCCTTTTACAAAACCTTTCAGCGGAAATACAGAACAAAAAGGAAAAGAAACATGGAGTGTAAACACAAGTTATCACTGAATCATTGATGACTTTTACAGTAGGCGTAAGGGTGTAAGTTCCTGTAGTGTTCTGTGAGGTCGTGTGGGTGTGGCACTGTTGAGGTGCTGGGCACCAATTTGCGGTCGAGGGACCTGAGGTGGCAGTAGGTGGTGGTGCCGAGGATGGTGTAGCAGCTATGTCCCAAACTGATACATGTGGTAACGATGATGATCACAGTTGAAAGGGCCAAGTTGAAAGGGCCAGTGTATTGAGTGCCTCTTGACAAGTGGTGTAGGATGGACAGAACATTATCTTTCATGCCCTCTCTCTCTCTCTCTCTCTCTCTCTCTCTCTGGGTGTCTTCGTTGTGTCACAGATATGGAAGAAGGTCGGGAGGCGTGAGTGAGTTAAGGAAAAGGCCAAAGAGACGATACACAGATGACTTAATACTGACGTCTACTTTCCATCTCAGTTTGTCATTTATATTGACGACGCCGAGGAGTTGGGTGGAATTCACAATGTAATGGATATTGTGTCCCAGTGAGATAGACGGAGGTGGAACATGGTCGAAGGAGAGGTTAACGTACACAACCATGGTCTGGGTATGATTAATAGTGACATGGTTGGCGGTGTTCCAATTCCCCAGACGGTTTAATGTATTCTGGTGGACGCTGATGCCGATGGTGGCGTTGTCTACATAATTTCCAACGAGGAAAAGTATCATCCATGGCATCGCTCATAAGGAAACAGAGGTGTGCCATCCCTCTGTCCTGGAGGGGGTGTGGCAGCGCTGGGGGTAGCTGAGGGAAGGGAAAGAGCGAGTATGGCTGAACCAGACCACTGACTGACACTGGTCTGTTTCAGGTGCTGTAGCTTGGCAGGATAGCGAGATATTTTTTGTAACGTGTATTTCAGGAATGAATTTGTAAGGAAGGACCTTGTAGCCTTGTAGGGATTAGTGTTGTTGAGGTAGAAGTTCCTATCTCGCTGGTACATAAGTCTTTTAATCCGAGGTGTGATCCAGGGCAAGTCAGCTGGGTGTAGCCTGACGAACTCTTCAGGGGAAAAATGGAAGTGAGCTTTCGTAATGTTGTTGATGTAATTCATCCATTTAGTATCTACGTCAGGTACACTTAATACTTCAGTCCGGGGATACTGTCCGGCCCTGCACTATGACCTGCTTGTATTTCTTGATGTAAGGCGGTCGTGGGAGTTGGTGACCATAGGTGGCACTGATAACATGTGTTACAACCCACAGGTGGCACTGATAACATGTGTTACAACCCACAGGTGGCACTGATAACATGTGTTACAACCCACAGGTGGCACTGATAACATGTGTTACAACCCACAGGTGGCACTGATAACATGTGTTACAACCCACAGGTGGCACTGATAACATGTGTTACAACCCACAGGTGGCACTGATAACATGTGCTACAACCTGCTGCAGACTGATAACATGTTACAACCCACAGGTGGTACCATAACATGTGTTACAACCCACAGGTGGCACTGATAACATGTGTTACAACCCACAGGTGGCACTGATAACATGTGTTACAACCCACAGGTGGCACTGATAACATGTGTTACAACCCACAGGTGGCACTGATAACATGTGTTACAACCCACAGGTGGCACTGATAAGTATGTTATACAACTTACAAGTGACTCTCGCTGAAGTGGGAAGTACTGGTTTGCTAAATCACTTAAGGTAAGGTCAAGTGTGTTCTGACTGTGTGTGAAAAAGTTCAGCGAGTGACTGATGCAGCAGCACCTGAAGACTTTGGTATAATATTCGTTCACCTCAAATTCCCACAAGGTGGACACATGACTCTGGGGGAGCCTGAAGTGTTAATAAGGTTGAGAGGCGAGGCCATGTAATGGAGGCAGTGTGGCGAGGTTGGGTGTGTAACATAATACGAACCCACAACATCACACCAACTGGAACCTCAACATCGGGGAGGGACGGACGTAGGTCGTTGTAGCAGAGATAACAATAGCGTCGGCTTTGTCTGATCTGACTGAAGTGATCTAATCAAACTTGTTTCAGGGAGGTGACACTAGAGGAGAGTAGAGAGGGGAGACTGTATCATATACGAGGGATCTCAGAGTGCTGGTAAGGCATGTCAGGGGTGGGTTAGTGCGGTCTTCTCGTAGATTACCACGGCCGGTCTGCGGCTACGGGCGGGCGTGGAATAACTTCAAAGATTATAGTAGCACAATGACTCTTGTGTCCGGGCATCTGTTGCCTCGTTCTAAACTAAACAAGATGCAATGTGAGTATGTCACTGGTATACAAACCCTGGCCGCGACCACAGCCACTGACCGCTTAGATCTTATACACTGTTCAACACCGATTGTACAGTGAGAGAACGAAGTATCTTCCCGGGATTTTAACGAATACATAGCAGAACAGTTGTGTGTGGAGCCCATACACAGTTGGCAGACCTTTAGGTAGTCAAGCTTCATTATACTTTAGCTAAGGCCGGGAGGACACTTCATTCTCTCACTGTATATAATGAAGAGAAATTTTTTTTTACCTACACTATAACCAATTGTAATCTGTGTGGTGTCAGAATTTCACTCGCTCACCATTTCTTAAAAGACTCAAATATCAAATCTTTAAACCGCTTCTTGAGACTTGTTAACACAGTAGTGAGTGTTATAAGACAGTCCTCACCACCTTATTGTACTGAGCGAGAGATGGAAGGTGGGATGGGTGATTGAAAGAGAGGAGGGGAAGAATGTTAGGAGGAAGGTTCCCAAGAGAGTTGAGAGGTGAGAGGTGAGAGGGAAGAAGGGCGAGAGGAGGTGGGCCAGGTCACCGTGAGCCTCGCTGCTTCACAAGTTACGATTACTTCGATAAACTTAATTACTGCCTGCTAAGGTAACTTTAACAAGCTTAATTCTTCTGCTCATAAGAGAATTTTGAGAGAGAGAGAGAGAGAGAGAGAGAGAGAGAGAGAGAGAGAGAGAGAGAGAGAGAGAGAGAGAGAGAGAGAGAGAGAGAGAGAGAGAGAGAGAGAGTCAACACACTTTCACCCTCCCCCTATTTGGTCCTCCACAGTTACCCCCTGACAAGCAAAAACAAGTCCCCTTAGTAGCTTGGAGCGCCACCACCCATCCACCACCACCACCCGCCCACCACCCACCCACCCCAGTATCAAAGGCGAGACCGCATCACACGCCACACCTACGAGCACAGGTGAGCAGCCCTTAGGGAAGCCCTTAGGGAGGGTCACACCGCCTGCTACACTGCCACAATACAGA